>NW_027672600.1:197500-413150 GCF_964165515.1 Mesoplodon bidens | reverse complement strand
ATGCTGTAGGTCTTCCCATTGGCCTCAGGGGCACAGAGTGCTGGCAAGGCCCCAGAAGAAGGGCCGTGCCTTTGTGGTTGAAACACAGTGTGCCCAGCCATTCAGCGAGGATGGGACACCTCTACCGGACTGTTCATGAGAAAAATGTTTACTTTCTGGGGACTTGGCCTGAAGCGGGCCTTGGGCAAAGGGCTTAAGCCTGTCTGAAGATAGGGATATTAACCACTGTGCCGTCACGGGACAGAGAGCTCACAGCTGGGTGGCCTGGCACTTGCCCGTTTAACATCCCCAACTCCCCACTCCCCTCACCTCTCCCCTCTCCCCGTGTGCCCTCTGTACCCAAACTGAGTCCCACCCCCCCCCGAAAAAAGAACGGAGTTCACGTGAGCTCACTCAGATGTGAGGGAATCTGTTTTTGTTTGCTTACCCATTTCCCAGCAAACTTACCTTTTCCCCTGGTCACCTTTGCCAGAGCAAACTAACATCCTCACTGCCTTCCCACCCGTGTCTCCCTCACCTCCCCACATGCCCTCCATACACCTTATACCCCCATGTCCTAAGATGTTGTCTGGAACCCTAGCCCTGAGAGGCTAATTGTCTCAGCAAAAGACCCTGTGCTCACATGCACTAGAAGGGCATCGGGTCCAACAGTGAATTAAATGTTAAGGCTTCCCCCCGTTGTATCCCATTAAAGTGTCTGATGGCATGCAACAGGGAGGATACATGGAGGACCACTATCCCACAAAATTAACTTCCAGCATTTCAATCTCAGGCCCTTGCTCACCAGGCCCTTTCCTTGAACTTCCGCATTTCCCTTGGAAAAATAACAGGCCCCAGTTAACCAGTCCTTCTCTTATTTCTCCTTCTTCCCCAACCCCCATCCCACAGGAAGAACTGCATCCTCTGATGCAGTCCCAAAGTATGATTTCCCCCCACCTCTACAACTCTCGATGGACTGCTAATTCCCAGGCAGCAAACTGAGAAGCCTGCCTGGGGCAGATGTATCTACCCTGAGGCCCTGCACAAACGCCACACAACCATATCCAACTGATGCTGTTTATTTATCTTCCGGTTTTATTCCAGGTTTACTGGCGTCTCCCTCCCTGTACATTTCACCACCAGACCCCTCTTCATTTCTTCGTGTGCATGACAACCATGTTGACCGTTCGCCTTCATGCGAAGCAGCTTCTTAGGTCGAGGGTGATGCTCCATCACACGCATCTCAAAATCGGGAGTTCCTTTGAAAACACACACAGGCACACGCATAATAACCCATCCTCTCTGAACGATGCTAAAGACCGCTTTAACTTTTTAGGGCCCTGCCCAGGAGACAGAGTGACATCCCCTGTGATCTCTTACATTTCCCCCAACCACATATTAGAAACTATTCTTCATAATCTACACAAAATGGCCACTGTTCTCACAATAGCCATGGGAGGTGAAGGAGATGCATAAAAAAATTAAAAGATGACGGTGATGATCAAAACAGAAAAAAAAAAATGATGGGACAGCGGGGTAAGGCTTTGCACAAAGGGGACTCACAGACCTTTGTGGAAAGGGGGTGTGGGGGGGAATCTGAGGCAAGCCCAAATTTAAGGGGGCGGCACAGGAGGCCTGAGGGTGGGGTTGATGGCCATGGAGTGACAGTTCAGAGACGTGTACCTCTGAATCTCAGTGACTCTGACTCTCATGCTGCTTCACTCACCTAAAGCTTCCCTAGTCAGAACCAGTTCTGCACTGCAGTTTTCCAGACGTGCTGTCGCACCCCGATGCCCTCACGCCCTGGTGTCACTGTATGTCTCTGAGCCTCAACTTCTCCATGAGTGAAATAAATGACCCAGCTTACTCGTTTCAGCGCCCAGCCCCTGGGCTCCTCACCCACCTGTCCTCCTCTCTGTCACCTGTCCCGGTGGGGCCTTCCTCCCTCGGGTAGTAGCGCAGGGGATTGGGCCACAGGTCCTCGCCGATGATCTGGTCGGGGAAAGGGGCCCGGTCGGGACAGGCCAGGCCAGGCCAGGCCAGGCCAGGCCAGGCCCACACCCCTCCCCCCGAGCAGCCGAACAACGTCGCCATTGCTGAGGAGGCCCAGAGGCACCCCACCTCAGCAATCCTGCTAGATCCTGCACAGCTGTGGTCAGAGAACCAGCTGAAGAAGTTAAGGCCGCTGTTGTGGTGCCTGCGGCTATACGCCTCCCTTTCAAAACCATGGTGCCACTGAATTGGAGTGGAATGAGATGCCCTATATCCTGTGGGACAAGGAGCGTGGGAGAAGGGACTAAATCACGTTTCAACTTCACCTCACCCCATCTGCCCTCCCCCACAATCCAGGGAGCTGTCTCTTACCAGTGACGTGAATGAGATACTCCTTAACCACCACCTCATTCTGGAAATAGGGGTTGTTCCGGAAAAACAACGTGATCTTGCGGCAATCACTGGGATATCTGAGTTCCTCCACCTGCCGGGACAAAGTGGAGGAGGAAGGTGAAATCTCTCTCCGGCAGACCTGCTCCTTCCTGCTTTCCGGGATAAATCATTTCCCCTCTCCTCCCCAGCCTCAGCCTCCCCAGCCTGACCGTCAAGTTGGTCATGTAGCTAAGTATGTCTTTATCTTGGGCACTCATCATGGCTGACATCCGGCGGTCGTTCACAAACTGCTTTACGTCAAGGAGCCTCTAGACGCCGGAGGTGAAAGGGCTGGGAGCACAGAGCGAGCCTGCAGAGTAGCCTGGGAGTGTCTGACCTCAAGTCCCCACTAGCATCTATTCCTATTCCTTCAGTACAGACTGCATGAAGGCACAATGAGCCCCTCGGGGTGTGCATATCTGTGCACTAAAACAGGGAGCCTCCGATTCTGAGAGGGAAGCCCTGATCTCCATCTGGACAGAACAAGCTTAGATCCGCACAGCAAACACTCCTGGCTCTAACTAGGATGAGCATTCAGAACTCCCCACTCTCACCCCCGTTTTCCCTGATGGTTATTCCAAGAAGAACCTGTGCACAAGACAACTCTTTTGTCTCCAGAGGCCCTGGTACTAATGACAATACCTTTTTGGACCTCTGCAACTAAAGCCCTAGTCTTGTTTCCTGCTATGCAGAAAATCAACACGCCTCCACCATTTCAGGATCACATTTCCATGAGTGTGCCCACAATGCACAATCCAATGGATACATTTTGGTGCCCAAACGGCCCGCTATGTTAGGTACCTCTTGCACTACCCCGGCCACAACACGGTCTCTCAAATACAAAATTAAGGATACAACTTTGAACCAGAAGCCAGGGATGCTCTGGATGATGGTGCTTCTGTGTTCTAGATAGTGCTTCCGCCTCCGAAGTGCTGTGAGTCTGAGACGAAAGTAGCCTCGGAAGCATTGCCTATTCACAGGCTCCAGCTGTAACTGCACGGCCTCCAGGGCCTCCAGCGCCTCCAGCGGGGACCCGGTGATCGTGGGTCCACGCCCTGGCTCTTCCTGCCCCTGCTCCTGGGGCTTCTCCTCCGGCTCTTCCGCCACCACCTGCTTCTGCTCTTCCTGCTCTTCCTGCTGCTGCTCCTCCGCCACCTCCTCCACCTCTTCCATCATGTCCTCCACAGGCTGCCAAAACACCTCCACGATCCCCGCCACCTGTCCCTCCAACAGGGCCGCGCCTTGCTGCACCACCTCCCCGCTAAAGATGGCGGCCTCCTCGCCCCACCCATCAGCTAGTGCCAGCACCCTACCCACCTCCCGCACCACACCTGGGGACCCGCGGGCCCCTGCTTCCTGAGGACCCCCTCCCACACCTAGGAGGACCCCGGGTCCCCGGGCAGTGCCACCTTCCCCGGGCCCCGCCTCGCTGCCCATGTGGACCTGGCTCTGAGCTGGGGCAGAAGAAAAGGTGCGGCAGCTGGAAGCTCAGCACGTGGGCCGCACACAACGCAAGCCCAGCAACTAGAGTCACGCTTCGCTGCGGACTGAACCGTTCCCTGGAGCCTCTGCGGTGAAGAGGCCTGAAACGCATACGCAGGAAATTTGGACACCAGGCATGCGTGACCGGGTGGCAGGAAGGAGCTCGAAGCCACGCCCAGGCCGCTCGACCCCATCACGACCAATCAGGGCGAGGACAGTGGGCGTCACCCTCGGCTGCCTCGCCCCTCGCCCTGTGGAAAGAGGCCATCTTCCGGGATTGCCGGCCCCGACGAAACACCGCTTCTCCCCGCCCTGACCTAGCAGCCCAGGTTCCACAGGGAGCTCGCCTCCAGGTAGGCCTCCGGCCTTCCGTCTGGCATGCCCGGGTGCCCTGTGATACCTATGTGGCCTGTGCCAGTTGGAGCCAGGAGTTCCGGCTCTGAAATCAGAAAATCAGAATCCGGTTTCCCTCGGGTGTGGGAGGGGGTCCTCAGGAAGCAGGGGCCCGCGGGTCCCCAGGTGTGGTGCGGGAGGTGGGTAGGGTGCTGGCACTAGCTGATGGGTGGGGCGAGGAGGCCGCCATCTTTAGCGGGGAGGTGGTGCAGCAAGGCGCGGCCCTGTTGGAGGGACAGGTGGCGGGGATCGTGGAGGTGTTTTGGCAGCCTGTGGAGGACATGATGGAAGAGGTGGAGGAGGTGGCGGAGGAGCAGCAGCAGGAAGAGCAGGAAGAGCAGAAGCAGGTGGTGGCGGAAGAGCCGGAGGAGAAGCCCCAGGAGCAGGGGCAGGAAGAGCCAGGGCGTGGACCCACGATCACCGGGTCCCCGCTGGAGGCGCTGGAGGCCCTGGAGGCCGTGCAGTTACAGCTGGAGCCTGTGAATAGGCAATGCTTCCGAGGCTACTTTCGTCTCAGACTCACAGCACTTCGGAGGCGGAAGCACTATCTAGAACACAGAAGCACCATCATCCAGAGCATCCCTGGCTTCTGGTTCAAAGTTGTATCCTTAATTTTGTATTTGAGAGACCGTGTTGTGGCCGGGGTAGTGCAAGAGGTACCTAACATAGCGGGCCGTTTGGGCACCAAAATGTATCCATTGGATTGTGCATTGTGGGCACACTCATGGAAATGTGATCCTGAAATGGTGGAGGCGTGTTGATTTTCTGCATAGCAGGAAACAAGACTAGGGCTTTAGTTGCAGAGGTCCAAAAAGGTATTGTCATTAGTACCAGGGCCTCTGGAGACAAAAGAGTTGTCTTGTGCACAGGTTCTTCTTGGAATAACCATCAGGGAAAACGGGGGTGAGAGTGGGGAGTTCTGAATGCTCATCCTAGTTAGAGCCAGGAGTGTTTGCTGTGCGGATCTAAGCTTGTTCTGTCCAGATGGAGATCAGGGCTTCCCTCTCAGAATCGGAGGCTCCCTGTTTTAGTGCACAGATATGCACACCCCGAGGGGCTCATTGTGCCTTCATGCAGTCTGTACTGAAGGAATAGGAATAGATGCTAGTGGGGACTTGAGGTCAGACACTCCCAGGCTACTCTGCAGGCTCGCTCTGTGCTCCCAGCCCTTTCACCTCCGGCGTCTAGAGGCTCCTTGACGTAAAGCAGTTTGTGAACGACCGCCGGATGTCAGCCATGATGAGTGCCCAAGATAAAGACATACTTAGCTACATGACCAACTTGACGGTCAGGCTGGGGAGGCTGAGGCTGGGGAGGAGAGGGGAAATGATTTATCCCGGAAAGCAGGAAGGAGCAGGTCTGCCGGAGAGAGATTTCACCTTCCTCCTCCACTTTGTCCCGGCAGGTGGAGGAACTCAGATATCCCAGTGATTGCCGCAAGATCACGTTGTTTTTCCGGAACAACCCCTATTTCCAGAATGAGGTGGTGGTTAAGGAGTATCTCATTCACGTCACTGGTAAGAGACAGCTCCCTGGATTGTGGGGGAGGGCAGATGGGGTGAGGTGAAGTTGAAACGTGATTTAGTCCCTTCTCCCACGCTCCTTGTCCCACAGGATATAGGGCATCTCATTCCACTCCAATTCAGTGGCACCATGGTTTTGAAAGGGAGGCGTATAGCCGCAGGCACCACAACAGCGGCCTTAACTTCTTCAGCTGGTTCTCTGACCACAGCTGTGCAGGATCTAGCAGGATTGCTGAGGTGGGGTGCCTCTGGGCCTCCTCAGCAATGGCGACGTTGTTCGGCTGCTCGGGGGGAGGGGTGTGGGCCTGGCCTGGCCTGGCCTGGCCTGGCCTGGCCTGTCCCGACCGGGCCCCTTTCCCCGACCAGATCATCGGCGAGGACCTGTGGCCCAATCCCCTGCGCTACTACCCGAGGGAGGAAGGCCCCACCGGGACAGGTGACAGAGAGGAGGACAGGTGGGTGAGGAGCCCAGGGGCTGGGCGCTGAAACGAGTAAGCTGGGTCATTTATTTCACTCATGGAGAAGTTGAGGCTCAGAGACATACAGTGACACCAGGGCGTGAGGGCATCGGGGTGCGACAGCACGTCTGGAAAACTGCAGTGCAGAACTGGTTCTGACTAGGGAAGCTTTAGGTGAGTGAAGCAGCATGAGAGTCAGAGTCACTGAGATTCAGAGGTACACGTCTCTGAACTGTCACTCCATGGCCATCAACCCCACCCTCAGGCCTCCTGTGCCGCCCCCTTAAATTTGGGCTTGCCTCAGATTCCCCCCCACACCCCCTTTCCACAAAGGTCTGTGAGTCCCCTTTGTGCAAAGCCTTACCCCGCTGTCCCATCATTTTTTTTTTTCTGTTTTGATCATCACCGTCATCTTTTAATTTTTTTATGCATCTCCTTCACCTCCCATGGCTATTGTGAGAACAGTGGCCATTTTGTGTAGATTATGAAGAATAGTTTCTAATATGTGGTTGGGGGAAATGTAAGAGATCACAGGGGATGTCACTCTGTCTCCTGGGCAGGGCCCTAAAAAGTTAAAGCGGTCTTTAGCATCGTTCAGAGAGGATGGGTTATTATGCGTGTGCCTGTGTGTGTTTTCAAAGGAACTCCCGATTTTGAGATGCGTGTGATGGAGCATCACCCTCGACCTAAGAAGCTGCTTCGCATGAAGGCGAACGGTCAACATGGTTGTCATGCACACGAAGAAATGAAGAGGGGTCTGGTGGTGAAATGTACAGGGAGGGAGACGCCAGTAAACCTGGAATAAAACCGGAAGATAAATAAACAGCATCAGTTGGATATGGTTGTGTGGCGTTTGTGCAGGGCCTCAGGGTAGATACATCTGCCCCAGGCAGGCTTCTCAGTTTGCTGCCTGGGAATTAGCAGTCCATCGAGAGTTGTAGAGGTGGGGGGAAATCATACTTTGGGACTGCATCAGAGGATGCAGTTCTTCCTGTGGGATGGGGGTTGGGGAAGAAGGAGAAATAAGAGAAGGACTGGTTAACTGGGGCCTGTTATTTTTCCAAGGGAAATGCGGAAGTTCAAGGAAAGGGCCTGGTGAGCAAGGGCCTGAGATTGAAATGCTGGAAGTTAATTTTGTGGGATAGTGGTCCTCCATGTATCCTCCCTGTTGCATGCCATCAGACACTTTAATGGGATACAACGGGGGGAAGCCTTAACATTTAATTCACTGTTGGACCCGATGCCCTTCTAGTGCATGTGAGCACAGGGTCTTTTGCTGAGACAATTAGCCTCTCAGGGCTAGGGTTCCAGACAACATCTTAGGACATGGGGGTATAAGGTGTATGGAGGGCATGTGGGGAGGTGAGGGAGACACGGGTGGGAAGGCAGTGAGGATGTTAGTTTGCTCTGGCAAAGGTGACCAGGGGAAAAGGTAAGTTTGCTGGGAAATGGGTAAGCAAACAAAAACAGATTCCCTCACATCTGAGTGAGCTCACGTGAACTCCGTTCTTTTTTCGGGGGGGGGTGGGACTCAGTTTGGGTACAGAGGGCACACGGGGAGAGGGGAGAGGTGAGGGGAGTGGGGAGTTGGGGATGTTAAACGGGCAAGTGCCAGGCCACCCAGCTGTGAGCTCTCTGTCCCGTGACGGCACAGTGGTTAATATCCCTATCTTCAGACAGGCTTAAGCCCTTTGCCCAAGGCCCGCTTCAGGCCAAGTCCCCAGAAAGTAAACATTTTTCTCATGAACAGTCCGGTAGAGGTGTCCCATCCTCGCTGAATGGCTGGGCACACTGTGTTTCAACCACAAAGGCACGGCCCTTCTTCTGGGGCCTTGCCAGCACTCTGTGCCCCTGAGGCCAATGGGAAGACCTACAGCATACCGAGCTCACCCAGGAAGTGGTGAGCGCTTCGGGTGCTCCTTGCCAAGGGGCTGGCTGCTTCCCAGAAGCACGTCTGTCTCTGGACCAGGCAAAGGACAGACTCTGCCACAAACGGAGCAGGGAATGTTCAATGTTTGTCCCCCCAGCGTTCTTCTCTCTTCCCAGATACAGCGGCTCCAACACAGGCGTCCCTGAGGGTGGCGTATTGACAGTACCATTTCCGTCCCACATGGTGAGCTCTCACTCGATGACGTTTGGTAGAAGAGCCTTCTCCCAAAAGCCCCAGCTCTTTCCAGGACGAGGGTTTGACAATCAAAGTTCATGGAGTCACGGATGTCCCCTTCAAAGTGCACTGAGTTAGATTGCCCGCTCAGTGTCAGGTTTTGTGTTTGAGCATCTACACCCCAGCCATGCCCCTTCTACAGTGGAGACATCCGAGGGTCTAGAAGGCAAGGCTTGGCCTTTGCCCGCTGATGTCCCCACAACCACCCCACAGACACTGTGGAAACAGGTCTTCTCAGCTTCTTGAACTATAAACCTCAAGGAGCCCTTGGGGCTCCCACATGCTGGTCCCTGTCTTTCCTGGTGCTGGTAAAAATAAACTATGCTCTAACAACCCTGCAGAGGGAGTGGGACAGCATATTGGCGCGTGGTCTTAGGGGACCTCAGACGGGGCTTGTTCTAAGGACTCCAGGATATTTATCCACATTCAGAACATTTGGTGAGGTCTTGCAAAGGTCTTGAACACCAAAGTAAAGGTTGGGACAGGGTCCCCCAACTCCTAATATCTCCTGCCAGTGCTTAGGGACCAAGGCCATGCTTAGGTCTGACCTGTCCTGGAGTGAAGCGGGGCAGACGTTCATGGATCAGGTAGCGGAACTGTGAACTGTGGACGGTTGACTTGATTGTCATTCTCTGGAGGCTTGGCCTGATGTGTGCCCCAGAGGCTATAGCTTACTGAGTTTCCTCCTGGGCTACCAGAGCTTAGACGTAGGTGTGACCCGGTCTCTTAAGGGCTTTTTCACGTGGGACCTAATATCTAGGTGCGAGTAGATTGAATGCACAGTTGCACATGTTGCCTAAGGTTTTCTTCCATTGAATTTCAGGTCATGTGAGGCCCAGCAGATTACTGATCAATCTATGAGCATTCTGGCTCAATCTGAGCTACACTTGTGTTTCCTGGTCTCTGGACATGTTCATGTTTTCCTCTGTTTAAAATGAAGATTGTGTGTCTGTGTTGTGTTTGCCCATGATCTCTCACTCTGAGCGTGAGTTGGTGTTCCTTCCTCTGGCTTTGCCCATGCCTTCGTCTCTCTGATCGTCCACCCGTGCCTGTGCCCATATGCACAACTCTATTGCTGTAGCTGTCTCAGTCTTTTCATGTCCCTGTTTCGATACACATGCCCTGGGTTGCTGTTACTCACTTACTTATTTGTTAAAGTTTGTGTCTCTTGAGTTGGTCTGTGCCTGCGTTCCACCCTTTCCTCCATTCCTGCACCAAATGCTTCCACCACCTTGAATTGGGACTTTTTTGTGAGTTCCGTTATCTTTGTGAGCAACAAGAAATGCTTTATTGCAGGTAGAGTTAGCAGTGACACACATTTGGAAACAGAGGAATAGGCATGCACTTACGGCAAATCACCGACGGACAAGAATAGCTTGGTGGAGGTGAGAATATTAATTACGGCCCCCAGAGGGTGATGAGGACACTGAGGGAATGCATTTGTCAGGGAGTCTTCCAGGAGGTGAACGTTTGGGGTTGACTTGTTAGTGTTTTGTAAACACTAGTGCAGGAGGGAAGGCAGTTGACTCTTATTCCTCCCCATTTTATTCTGGTGTTGGTCATTAAACCGACATTATGTAGGCACAATTTCTTCATGATTTTTAAAAAAGCATCACCCGGACGATAGGAATTGGGGCTAGTCCTTCTGTGAAGAGAAAAGTTGTTAGAGAATCCTTGTCCTCGGTGACCTCCTATGACCCAGTGAGAGTGCATGAACAAAATACGGGCATACCGAATAGAAAATCGTGGACCAAGCACCTCACCCAGAGGATCAGGTGGTGCTGAAGGAATGTGAGGGCTTCAGGAAGACAGAGGTATGAGTAAAGGAAAGCTTGATGTGTAGATTCATGAGTTTTGCCATATCTGAAGAGTGTGAGGGGCATGATTTCTTGAAATACTTGTTCTGCCCCTTTCTCTCCTGTCTCCACCTGGGACTGCAATTACGTATGCCTCGGATTGCTCAGTGGAGTCTGGCAAATAATCTAGGCTCTGTTACAGTTTCTGCATTATTTTTGTCCTCTTTCTGCTCCTCAGCCAGGATGATTTCAATTAACCTGACTTTAGGCTTTGTGATTCTTCTGCCTGCTCAAACCTTCCTTTGAAGTCTCTACTGAAGGTTTTGATTCACATGCTGTGGTTTTTCAGCCCCATAATTCCTATTTGTCTCTGTTTTAAATGTCTCTTTGTTGAGAGTCTCTATTTCGTTAGACCTTGGTCTCCTGGTTTCTTTTAGTCCTTGATCCATCGTTTCCTTGGTCAGGTGAGCGTAGGTATGACTCTTCATTGAATGTCTGCCTACAAAGTTAAAGTACTTGGTTTCCTCATGCACAGTTTCTATTAATTTGCTTATCTGACCTGTGATGGGGCAAATACACACTTGTTTCACTGCATGCCTTGTAAGTGGTGTTGAAAACTAGAGATTTTGAAGTGTGGAATGCAGTAAATGGGGAGGACGTTTTTCTCCCTCGTACTCACTTGTGGCTGGCTGCTGGTTGTAGTTGATCCTTTCCGTTACTATGCCGAACTATTTTTGGTTAGACGGTTTTCTTTGCCGTGTGCTGTGTAGTCACTGGTGTTTCTGTTCCACTACGTGGGTGGACACAACAGATTATTACTTTTCTAAACCGCCGGGGTGCTGGGTCAGGGCGTTTGGGGAGGTAGCAAGAAAACACAAATTTCAAAAACCACTCTCCTGGTCTCTGCAGATTACCTTGGGGCTGGGTGCACAGCTTCATCACTGTATACACCATTTTCATTTTCCCAAGTTTTCCCACCCAGTACACCTGGAGACTAAAGATCAGCCAGAGGTGAAAACTTAGGGTCTCCTCAAATCTTCTCTGAGCCAGTGAATGTGTGTGACCTTGTCTAGCAACACGGGGACGGGCAAATTTCTCCTTTACCCCTCTTGAGGTCCTTTTGGCTCTCCTAATAATTATGTGGACACAACACAGATTCACAGGAAAAATAAACCAATTTAATTCATGTACACAGAGGTCTCATAGAAATGGGACCACCTGAAGTGACCAAAGCAGGCTGAATGTATTGAGTTTTGGACAAATACATATTTTTGTACATTTGACAAAACAAAGAGGCTTGTGCTTGGGCAAGCAGCCTAATGAAGAAGTGTCAGCGTTCGTTTATCCAGCTTTCTTAGCCTTGAATTTCCTAACTGTGGTGACAAGGATGCTTTCTAGTCTCCTGCCATAGGGAGGATACCGTCACGTGGATTTAGTGCGCAGTTTGGGGGAAGGGAGGGGGCCAGAGTGTTTTTGTTGTTGTTTTCAATCATTTCCCCTCACTGACCGTTTCCCAGGTAGCCTCCGTTCAAAACAGTCAGCGTGCCGGTGAGGCATATCTTGGGTGGCCTGCTCTGAGCCCCAAGGATTCCCTCCTCTGCAACTTCCCTTGATGTTTCACAAAGAAAAGGCTAAGGTGATGGCTGTGGAGAGCAAAACTGGGTGAGTAGCTCAGTGGTAAGAGATCTGCAAAGGGAGAAAAGAACATAGGTTAGAATGAGGATGAAGAAACAGAAAAGAGCAAATCAAATCAAAGTACATTTCCCCAAACCCTATTGAAATAGTTCCCCAGTCCTGGGATGACAGCAGGCCAATAAAACGGCCTTGCTTCATTTATGTGACGAGAGCATTTTCGTCACTTTTAATCAGTTGGACACTATTTCTCCCATTTGATTTACGTAGAAGCAGTATTTTCCACTGATGATTGCATACGCTCATCCTCGCTGAGCAGTCAGGGTGTCCAGAGCAAGTCCATTTTGGAGCACCACTGATGCTAGGCTGTTAACTTCTGACTGAAGTATTTTCACAGTTTGCATAGGGGAACTGAACTCTCGTTCCACTACCATGGAGCGTTAGGATGGCTGTTCTAATTCATAACCTCCATAGCTTGGGAATAAGATCCTGAGCAATGAAAAGAAGTTGGAGTTGTGATACCCAGTGGATTGTCTACGACTTCTCTGCTGGCACATTTATGGGACACAGTTTTATGAACAAAGGAGCCCAGGTTTGTAATTTGGCTGCATTTAGGGTGGAGTACTTGGTGACAGAAGGAGCCAGGTATCCAAGTCCCCATTGTCCTGACCGGTTCGGTGGACACCCTTTATATACTTTGTTGCCACCTAACATAAAAAGACCAGTGTGTTTTGCAGACAAGGTTACAACGGAACCTGCAATCTCCAGGAACTGGAGTATTCCACGACCTTTGCCGTTCGTAATGCTAGCATCCATACCCTCCATTTCCCATGGGCTCCTGTCAATCTGTCAGAGCAGAACAGGCTGCAAAAGAGTTGGTACAGGAGGCCTGTGGTCTGGTTTTGGCAGCTCTAAAGCTTGGTTCTGTGGCCAAGTGAGTCCAGATTTTTATAGTGGTCCACCCGTACATAGCTTATGGTAGTAGGCAGCTTAGTCCTGGGAGCAGCCGTAGTACCCCAAGTTGTACGGAGGGGGCTTACGAGTCATCCAAAACATTTGTTGATTTGGCAGACGTTTGTACCAAGAACGGTAGCGCTAGAGTCACTTACAATCTTTTCCAGGGATTTGAAGATGCCACCTTTTGTGGTTTGTGGGATCAAACCACAGAGTCTGAATGTACTATTGGTCCTGGAGTGTCACTTGGGAAAGGCCGAGTATCATGTTTGTTTCAAAGCAAAGGGACAATTTTTCACCTGTTCGTCTTTATGTGGGCAAGGGACAGTTCTTGCCCTTCCATGTAGGTTATGCAAGACCCAAATAACTCGCCAGAAGGAGGGACAGAGCAATGTTTTCTTAGACATGGGTGCCATACCTTGTCATTTATCTGCCTTCCATACCTGGTCCACCAGATGTTCACATGGGCAGAAACAGAGAACAGTTCACGTTCTTTAGCAGTATCTAGAGGCCGGCATGACCAGCAGTCAGATCAGTTGGGCCAGGGGCTGGTAAACTGGCATAAGCGAGTGTTTGGTTGGTACTCCTTGCATTGAAAAAGTAAAGGTTAATAAGAGCCTTTACAATAGGTTGTAAAGGCTCCAAATACGCCAAATAGTGAGTACTTGGAGAGGGGCAGTAGGATAGATAGAGACCAGCTAACTCTCCAGCCAGCCTTTTAGCAAGAGATTAACAAATGTAGGAGGACCTTCAAGATGGTGGAGGAGTGAGACATGGAGATCGCTTTCTTCCCCACAGATACATCAGAAATGCATCTACCTGTGGAACACCTCCTACAGAACACTTCCTGAACGCTGGCAGAAGACCTCAGACCTCCCAAAAGGCAAGAAACTCCCCACGTACCTGGGTAGGGCAAAAGAAAAAAGAAAAAACAGAGACAAAGGAATAGGGATGGGACCTGAACCTCGGGGAGGGAGCCGTGAAGGAGGAAAAGTTTCCACACGCTAGGAGGGCCCTTCACCGGTGGAGGCGGGGGTGGGGGTGGCGGGAGCGGCGGGAGAAGCTTCGGATCCATGAAGGAGAGTACAGTATTAGGGGTGCGGAGGGCAAAGGGGAGAGATTCCCGCACAGAGGATCGGTGCCGAGCAGCACTCACCAGCCGGAGCCGCTTGCCTGCTCACCCACGGGGGCGGGCGGGAGCTGGGAGCCGAGGCTCCGGCTTCGGTCGGATCCCAGGGAGAGGGCCACGGTTGGCGGCCTGAACACAGCCTGAAGGGGCCTAGTGCGCCACAGCTAGCCGTGAGGGAGTCCAGGGAAAAGTCTGGAGCTGCCTAAGAGGCAAGAGACCATTGTTTCGGGGTGCGCGAGGAGAGGGGATTCAGAGCACCGCCTAAACGAGCTTCAGAGACGGGCGCGAGATGCAGCTGTCGGTGAGGACAGAGACGGGCATGAGACGCTAGGGCTGCTGCTGCCGCCGCCAAGAGGCCTGTGTGCGAGCACAGGTCACTATCCACACCCCGCTTCCGGGAGCCTGTGCAGCCCGCCACTGGCAGGGTCCCGTGATCCAGGGACAACTTCCCCGGGAGAATGCATGGCGCGCCTCAGGCTGCTGCAACGTCACGCCGGCCTCTGCCGCCGCAGGCTCGGCCCGCATCCGTACCCCTCCCTCCCCGCACTGGCCTGAGGGAGCCAGAGCCCCCGAATCAGCTGCTCCTTTAACCCCGTCCTGTCTGAGCGAAGAACAGACGCCAGAGGGCGACCTACGTGCAGATGCAGGGCCAAAGCCGAACCCCAGGAGCTGTGCAAACAAAGAAGAGGAAGGGAAATCTCTCCCCGCAGCCTCAGGAGCAGAGGATTAAATCTCCAGTCAACTTGACGTACCTGCATCTGTGGAATAACTGAATAGACAATGAATCATCCCAAATTGAGGCGGTGGACTTGGAGAGCAACCGTAGACTTGGGGTGTGCCGTATGCGACTACTAGTTTATGATTTTTATGTGTGTCCTAGTACAGTTTTAGCCCTTGGTATCATTCGTGGATTTGTTTATTGGTTTGGTTGCTCTCTTCTTTTCTTCCGTGTATTACTCTTTTATTATTTTTAATTTTTTAATTTTAGTATTATTTTTATTTTTTTATTTTAATAACTCTATTATATTTTATTTATATTTTCTTTCTTCTTCTTTTTGTCCCTTTTCTTTCGAGCCGTGTGGCTGGCCGGGTCTTGGTGCCCCAGCCGGGTGTCAGGCCTGAGCCTCTGAGTTGGGAGGGACGAGTTCAAGACATTGGACCTCCAGCGACCACCCGGCCCCAAGTAATATCCATCAGCGAGAGCTCTCCCAGAGATCTCTGACTCCATGCTAAGACCCAGCTCCACTCAACGAGCAGCAAGCTCCAGTGCTGGACGCCCCATGCCAAACAACTAGCAAGATAGGACCACAACCCCACCCATTAGCAGAGAGGCTGCCTACCATCATAAGTTCACAGACACCTCAAAACACACCACCAGTTGCGGCCCTGCCCACCAGAAAGACAAGATCCAGCCGCGTCCACCAGAACACAGGCCCCAGTCCCCTCCACCGCAAAGCCTACACAACCCACTGAACCAACTTTACCCACTGGGGGCAGACACCAAAAACAACGGGAACTATAAACCTGCAGCCTGAGAAAAGGAGACCCCAGATACAGTCAGTTAAGCAAAATGAGAAGACAGAGACATACACAGCAGATGAAGGAGCAAAGTAAAACCCCACCAGACCAAACAAATGAAGAGGGAATAGGCAGTCTACCTGACAAAGAATTATGAGTAATGACAGTAAAGATGATCCAAGATCTTGGAAATAGAATGGAGAAAATAAAAGAAACCTTTAACAAGGACCTAGTAGAACTAATGTGCAAGCAAATAATGATGAACAACACAATAAATGAAATTGAAAATTCTCTAGAAGGAATCAATAGCAGAATAACTGAAGCAGAAGAACGGAGAAGTGACCTGGAAGATAAAATAGTGGAAATAACTGCCACAGAGCAGAATAAAGAAAAATGAATGAAAAGAATTGAAGACAGTCTCAGAGACCTCTGGGACAACATTAAACGCACCAACATTCGAATTATATGGGTCCCAAAACAAGAAGAGTAAAAGAAAGGGACTGAGAAAATATTTGAAGAGATTATAGTTGAAAACTCCCCTAATACGGGAAAGGAAATAGTCAAGTCCAGGGAGCACAGAGAGTCCCAAACAGGATAAATCCAAGGAGAAAAACGCCAAGACACATATTAATCAAACTATCAAAAAATAAATACAAAGAAAAAATATTAAAAGTAGCAAGAGAAAAGCAGCAAATAACATACAAGGGAATCCCTGTAAGGTTAACAGCTGATCTTTCAGCAGAAACTCTGCAAGGCAGAAGGGAGTGGCGGGACATACTTAAAGTGATGAAAGGGAAAAAAACTACAATCGAGATTACTCTACCCAGCGAGGATCTCGTTCAGATTCGATGAAATTAAAACCTTTACAGACAAGCAAAAGCTAAGAGAATTCAGCACCACCAAACCAGCTTTACAGCAAATGATAAAGGAACTTCTCTAGGCAGGAAACACAAGAGAAGGAAAATACCTACAATTACAAACCCAAAACAATTAAGAAATTGGTAATAGGAACACATATATCGATAACTACCTTAAATGTAAATGGATTAAATGCTCTAATCAAAAGACACAGACTGGCTGAATGGATACGAAAATAAGACCCGTATATATGCTGTCTTTACAAGAGACCCGCTTCAGACCTAGGGACACAGACAGACTGAAAGTGAGGGGATGGAAACAGATATTCCATGAAAATGGAAAGCACAAGAAAGCTGGAGTAGGAACTCTCATGTCACACAAAATAGACTTTAAAATAAACACTATTTTTTTCAGTAAATTTTACATGTACCTTTATTATATTAATATATACACTACCAAATGTAAAATAAAGACGATTACCAGAGACAAAGAAGAACACTACCTAGTGATCAAGGGATCAGTCCAAGTGGAAGATATAACAGTTGTAAATATTTACGCACCCAACATAGGAGCACCTCAAAACCTAAGGCAAACGTTAACAGCCATAAAATGGGAAATTGACAGTAACAGAGGACAGGCATCTGTGTTCCTCCCAATCCCCCTAGTCTGTTCTAATGGCAGGTAACTAAGATCACTGGGGACAAGACCATCTGATTTAGAACATTTAGGAGGCTCCTTTTGTCTCTATTAGGGACCTTTACCAGCATGCACCTCTGAAAAAGGAATTTTTTTAGGCAGAAAACACTCATTGGAAATACAGTTCACCCAGTTGGCCTACTATATGCTATAGTATTTTCTTACAGGGAAACAGGCAAAGAGTACCTAAAATCACCTGAAATGCTCAACAAGCAATAAAATAAGACTTCCACTATCTTTCTGATTGAAACTTTGTATTTTCATAAAATTGTACAGCCCAGGAGACCTGTGAGGACAAATACAAACTATGAATAACGGGCTTAATTCTCCTCCATTAAATAATGAGAGAGGTTTCCACCTCTGCCCTTTGCTCAGAGCAATTATTTTAGAAAACTTGTCGTTAAGTACTCTCTCCTCTTTTTGAGATGTGTATAAATCTTTATGATAGGACTTTTCTCAGCTTTGTGACCCAGAAGTGTCCTTCTGAAGGACCTGGGGACTATCTCTTTGAAACAAAACCAGGAAGGGAGAGGGAGTCCAACTCCCAGCCTCTGTGGGAGGTGAGGAACTGAGCTTCTGTGGGCTCCTGGGCCCAACTTGCAAACCTACCTCTCATCACACAGACAGGAGCGGTTCGTCTTTCCTCTGAACGAAGCTGATTAGCTACCACAGACGGTCCCCACAATTCACAGGTGAACTTAGGATGGCTGTGTATATGTGTAGTACATGCTGCTGCCAGGTCTTGCTGAGGCCTAGTCAGTGCTCATCTTGAGAACATTCACAGAAGGGGTTCTAGCTGCCTGACCACATAAAAGGGTGAGATTTTCTTCTGTCTTTGCCTCTCTTGGAGAATTCCCTGGGGTGTGTACCACATTCTGATTTAACGCTTATCTGATGATAAAACTGCTTTCTTTCTCTTCTTCCTTTGTGGAGAGGTTTGCTGGGGGTTGGGAGGAGATGTGCGTTTTAAGTATATTTCCCAAATGAACCTCAAATCCTTTGTGGAATAGGTGAAATACAGAAACATAAGCTACTATATACATGAGCACTGACTATATCTACGTACACTCAGATATTCTTTGTAAGAGTCAAAATCATATTTATTGCTAATTT
Source organism: Mesoplodon bidens (assembly GCF_964165515.1). NCBI lineage: Eukaryota > Metazoa > Chordata > Mammalia > Artiodactyla > Ziphiidae > Mesoplodon > Mesoplodon bidens. The sequence continues at coordinate 395,031 of NW_027672600.1, read as the reverse complement.
CATTTTTATCTACTGCAATGAAAACTACGTTACATTTTTATAGCGTATGCTATTCATTAAATTTCCACTGGCTATGTCATCTATTCTCTATGCTACAAAAAAATTCTATGGTAATTTATTGACAAATAAAAGTGTGGAGCAAATGTATTATGGATTTGACACTAATGGAACTATTATTTCCTTTTCATCACACAAATGCATCCCAGGAACTCCACCATCTGAATTCTAGGGTTTCCAGGAGCTTATCCTGGTTAATTACGTTCACAAATTGTGCCTCCATCTGTGCCTTTAATATAGATTTGGAAAAAAATAGCTCTATTATAAATCTTCAGGGGCTTCCCTGGTGGCGCAGTGGTTGGGAGTCCGCCTGCCGATGCACAGGACGCGGGTTCGTGCCCCAGTCTGGCAGGATCCCACGTGCCACGGAGCGGCTGGGCCCATGAGCCATGGCCGTTGTGCCTGCGCATCCGGGGCCTGTGTTCCGCAACAGGAGAGGCCACAACAGTGAGAAGTCCGTGTACCGCAAAAACAAAAACAAACAAACAAAATCTTCAAAACATGGCTTCTTATTTTCTTTGTGTAAAATGCTACGAGCAAAGGAGAAATACCTTCAAAATGATGGAGTTAATTCATCCATTTGTTCCCTTATTTTAAAATATGTATAAAGGTTACTAGGCATTAGGAATAACAAGAGGAAATGTCTCCTGTCCTCAGAGTGAGCACAGTTCCCTGGGGGCTAAGGCAACCTCTAAAGTGTCAACGAAAATTGATGTGATCTATGGGAAGTAGAGGAAGAAACCAGCCTGGTTCAGTGAGGGAAGCCTGTGCAATTTCAGATGGAATAATTGTGAAGTGACCCTAATAGTATGAAGTGGTTTTACTTGAATAAAACAGAGGGACGACCCTCTCTATTAAAATTCTATTTTTACAATACCAACAGAAAGGTAAACTAGGTTACTTCTAGTACTGCTCTGAAGGACAGTCTTATTCTGAGGGTTCCATATTGACTTACGCTTCACCCCTGTTTTCAAGGCTCTCTGGGGAGGGGGCGGTGCTCACCGTGCCCGGGGGATGCCCCCAGATCCGGGACCACCCGGCTTCTCCATCTTCCTTGGGAAAGCCTGGCCTTCACCTCAGAACCCCACATTGTTCAGAGACTTTGTGCTCATTAACTTCTTAATCTGGTCCATCCTAATAATGCAAAGCAGTTTTACTTGTTGTTCTGCAAGTCCAGTTAAGAATTTAATCATTTCTAATCAGATCACTTAAATAGTAGTGGGACCAACCATGGTGCAGCACTTACGAATTGCTTGGTCTCTCTCTGTAGGAATATTATTTAGTCAGAATTGGACATCTCCTTTCTCTCAGCCAGCCCTCCTCTTAGATGACAATGGTTTTAAAATTCCAATTTTATGAGGTAGTTTACCACTCTGCACTGGCATTGTAAGAGTCATTTTCTAAATTAAGTGTGTGAGGTCTTTTCCATGCCTCTCAACTCGGAGACTCAGAGTTAGAGCTTATGGGTAGATGTAAGATTGCATACTGGATATTTCGGAGAGACAGTCCTCCAAGATTTCTATTAAAGTGCACCTGTTTCTTCTGAAAACTGGAATTGCCCTCCTCTACTTCTGACAAGTACTACACCCTATTAATTTTATATATATAAACATTTTTTTTCCTCCTATACTGAGTGTTAGCTGGAAGGTAGGAAACTTGCTCCTGATTTAGGAAAAGGAGACATTCTCGTCCTATTCAATGCTCTATAATAACATTTCCTAAGATTTCCATCTCTGTATCTATCTGCCTTTCTAACTACCTACCTATTTATTTTTTTCCTTTTCCTCCTTCTTCTCCTCTTCCTCCTTCTTGTCTCTTTCTCTGTCTCTGTCTCTCTCTCCCTCACACACACACACAGACTCCTCATGTATATCTGGGGAAGATGCTGATGAGATTGCTATTCTTTACAATCCCAAAGTCTGTAGAGATGTCAATCTTTAAAACACAGTGTGTGATCTCTCCTTTGAGAACCTGTTAACCTTCTGGGAAAACAGGATACTTGATGCTTAGCAGTGATGAGCTGTCCCAGGAGCTACTAAAACCTAACTACTGTGTTTTTTCTTGAGAAATTTAATCATCAACACAATTGCTGATTCAAAGTTGAAGTTTGCCTTCATTTTATGTTACAAGAAGTTTCAAAGCCAATAAATTGAAGTCGCAGGTGCTCCACTCTGAGTTATTAAACATAAAAACTCTTTTATGTCCCCGAAGAGTCTGCTGAATTCATTGTACTAAGTACTTGCTTGCATTCCTGGAAATGAAGGGCAAAATTGTATGAATTGGTGGGTGTGGATTTATGTGTCCAAGTCCATTTATCTGGTAGAAAACTGATCCTGTCTTTATTTAAAAATCTTAATATCTTGTTCATCATGTATTCTGCATCACTTCTGAGTTTTTAAAATAGTGCATTAAATATTATTCACCACCTAGGGCTTCCCTGGTGGCGCAGTGGTTGAGAGTCCGCCTGCCAATGCAGGGGACACGGGTTCGTGCCCCGGTCCGGGAAGATCCCACATGCCGCGGAGCGGCTTGGCCCGTGAGCCATGGCCGCTGAGCCCGCGCGTCTGGAGCCTGTGCTCCGCAACGGGAGAGGCCACAGCAGTGAGAGGCCCGCCTACCGCAAAAAAAAAAAAAAAAAAAAAATATTATTCACCTCGATTACTGAATTTTTTTGGTGCACCCCTACATTTTGTATCCAATGTAACAGCCTCACTTGCCACCCTGTCCCAGTCCGGCAAGACAACCTGACATTAGTTTAAGTTCTGAAGTGATTGAGGACTTCACTCTTGCTTTTCTTTTGCTTTGTTTTTTTACATAGTAAGTAGTGTTAAGGGTAAGAACAAGATAAATCGCCACTAACAGAGAAATATCAACAGAGACATAAAATGTGTCCTTCCTTTTTTGTGCAAAATATCCAAACCCTGGATGGGTATATTCTGGGCCATCTCAGTTTTTTGGTGTACATTTAAGTTTAACCACGTTAAAAATACTGATAAAAAGTAGCAAGTTGTGGGACTTCCCTGGTGCCGCAGTGGTTAAGAATCCACCTGCCAATGCAGGGGACACAGGTTTGATGCCTGGTCTGGGAAGATCTCACATGCCACGGAGCAAGTAAGCCCGTGTGCCACAACAATTGAGCCTGCACTCTAGAGCCCGCAAGCCACAACTACTGAGCCCATTCACCTAGAGCCCGTGCTCTGCAACAAGAGAAGCCACCACAATGAGAAGCTTGCACACTGCAGTGAAGAGTAGCCCCTGCTCGCTGCAACTAGAGAAAGCCCACATGCAGCAACGAAGACCCAACACAGACAAAAATAAATAAATAAAAATAAAAGTAGCAAGTTGTGATAAAATACAAATGAAGTGAGTCAATGCATTAAGGGCATATTCCAGCTTTAACGTACACTATCCACATGATCCCAACGCCTTTAAACCTCAGCCATGCCGTCCCCTTGTGGGGACAATACATATCAATTTTGTGAAGAAGCTTTTCATTCACGATAAAATAAAAGCAAGCGTAATGAGATAGAAAGTGTGGACTAGGTTATATTTAAGAAGAGAATATGAGTACGTTACAATCTGTGATGTACAAAGTTCTATAGGTATTAGTCATTAGTTTTTCAGTTTTCACACCAGAGGTAAAACCTGGAGGCGGCGGCTGTGCCCCTGTCAGGAGTGTGGGGTGTGGACTCTACTCTCTGAATTGCTCCAAGCCCACTCGGCCTGGTCACCCAAGGATCCCCGCATGAGACCAACTGCTTGCTTTTTGTTTCTTGTCTCCATGGCTCAGTGCTTTACTGCCAGAGAGACATGTGATTCCTCCTTTTCTTTTTCTGCTTCACGGAGACAATTGCCAGTGACAGAAGCCCAGGAAAACTTAGCACAAAGTAGAAAACCGAGTCTAAAACTCCCAGAGGGGAACTTTCTAAAAGGCCATTAAGTTTCCTAAATGATGACATAAGTGTGAAGAATCTCATGGGTTGGTGCTTTCCGTTTTCTGACATGTAATAATAGCAATAATCATCACAGCCAGTGAACTACAACGACAAATGACACTCCTATAGTCTCTCTTAGTTCTAAGCTCATTCACATGTATCGTTTCATCTTTGTCCTCACAAAGAATTTGTCAGATTTCCATCTCAACGTCCTCATGCGAGTAAGGATAATGTCAAAAAACTTACAGAGAGACTGTGACTTACTCGAGATCACCAGAAAGAAATCTGAATTTAAGTTTCCTGTATCTTAGTCCTTTTCTAGTCCAACCACGCTCGCTGTTTTACTTAAAAATACGTTCATTTAAGTAACTGCTTCAGTAAAATGAAATGTTACAATGCTAGGAACCTTTGTAGGCCAGGTTAGACAGTGCTCTAAACACTTAACCTACGTTATGGTTTGGTCTGACCATCACAAATTCCATACACAGCGGGCATCGTTCCGGAGGTGTAACTTACACACACCTTACATTAGCGTCAGGGGTACACGGTAATAATGACTCGACGTCTGTATACACTGTGAAGTCACCACCAGAATAAGCCTAGTTAAAGTCTGTCACGACATACAGGTGCACTTTTCTTCCTGCGGTGAGATCGTTTTTCATTCGGTGTTAATGAGAAGTAACTGACGTCCACCACTGCGTAAGTCTACGGTGTGTGCAGCACCATGGTTTGATTTAATGGTGAGAACCTCTCCGCAGAGTTCAAATACTACGCAGCATAGTACTGCTACCCGTGGTCACTGTGCGGGACATCACATCCCAGGGCTTATTTCTGTCACAGCTAGAAGTTTGCACCTTCTGACCCCTTTTCCCCTATTTCCTCCACGCCCCGCCCCCGCCTCTGGCGACCACCCCTCCGTTCTCTGCATCTAGGAGCTGGTTTTCTGTCTGTCTGTGGCCTGGATCCCACGGAGAAGAGAGGCCGTGTGCTGTTTGACTTCGTCTGGCTACTTTCACTCACCCTACGGCCCTCCAGGTCCATCCGCCGTCACAGATGGCGGCACGCCTCCTTCTTCACGGCCGAGTGGCACCCATCGTGCGCGCATGAGCGCCCCTCCTCTGTATCCGCTCCGCTCACGGCCACGCAGGGGTCCCCGCCGCGGCTACTGCGAAGCGTGCTGCGGTGAACGCGCAGCTGCAGACACCTGGCTGAGTCGGTGCTGACCCTGAGGGTTTGCCCAGCCCCATCAGTGGCCCCAGGGGCGTGGTCTCGTGGGCACCAGACTCCGGCTGACCCTCAGGCGGCAGCTCTTCACGGAGGCAAATGTAGGCAGTCCTGTGGGACCTCAAGCCTCAGCCCCTTCGGCCACCAGGGCCCGGCCGTGTCCCCCGGCGGCAGTTAAAACTGGGGCCACAGCCCCTGACGTAAATCCGGGGTCACTGCCGTAAACCCGGGAGTCAGCGACGTAAATCCGGGTTCACCGACGTAAATCCGCGTTCAGCGATGTAAATCCGCGGTCAGCCACATAAATCCGGGGCCTCAGACGTAAAACCGGGGTCAGTGGCGTAAATCCGGGGGTCACTGACATAAAACTGAGGTCACTGACGTAAAGCCGGGCCCTCAGAGGTAAAGCCGGGGCCTCAGCCGTAAAGCCGGCGCCACAGACGTAAAACTGGGGTCACTGACGTAAAACCGGGGCCTCAGACGTAAAGCCACGGGCTCGGACGTGAAACCGGGGTACAGACGCCTGTCGAGCCCAGGCCGAGTCCCTGGCGCGCTGGGCGGCGCGGGCGGCGCGGGCGGCGCAAGTGGCGCAAGTGGCCCAGCTCTGACCCCGAGAACACCAGGCCGCCCTGTGCGCCTCAGGCCACAGCCCTGCCCCTCCGGCGGCTCCGGGTCCCCATCGCTGCGCAGCAGCCAGGCCAGGCGGTGAGTCCCCAGGCCTCTGGCCCTGGCGGTTCTCACAGCCAGGGGTTGTGGGGCTGAACGCGGGAGGAGGTCTTAGAAGTCGGGGTGGCGCGTGTGGGGTTCAAACCCTGCTCTTCAGGGAGCAGCCCAGGGTTACGGCGAGCCCGCGTCCCAGAGTAGGCATCGCTCAGCTGGGTTTTGGGGGTTTTCAGAGGAAGTGGTTCCAAGTGTAGCTGTAGATCCCGTATTTCCGGGTCGCAGGGGAGCGAGTTCAGCATCCTCCTTGGTCCCCATCCTGAACGTGAACCCCGTGGTTCTCATTTACCCGACTTTACAGATCAGGAAACCGAAGCCCAGAGAAATTCCGATTTTTGCTCGTAGTCACTCACGGTGAACAGGGACTCGTGGACTCAAGAGTCAGGCAGCCCAGGAACCCCATGCCATCCTGCCTCCCAGGAAGCTGCGCACTCACTGACTGCTCCGATGCAGTGCGACTGTTTTCCTGCTCATGCACCGGTCTGCACAGGGGCCCGCGCAAAAGCCACAGACTGGGTCGGTGGCTTCCACGCTAGAGGCGTGTTTCCTCGTAGTTCTGGGAGCTGGAAAGCTACAGTGGAGAGGGGTTGGCCAGTGTGGCTCGTGGTGAGGGGCCCCTTCCTGGCTTGTGGGTGGGTGGCTGCCTGCTCACTGCTCACGCGGCCTTTTCCAGGCGCAGAGGAACGGAGAGAGAGGTGTCTCTCCTCCCCCTCTTACCGTCTTAGGGCCCCACCCTTATGAGTTCATTTAATCATAATCGCCTCCTAAGAGCCCTGTCTTCAGACACTGTTGGCTTGAGTGTTAGGGCTGCAACGTAAGAGTTTTGGGGGGACACAGTTCCGTCCAGGGCATATTAGCAAGCACATAAATAAGTGATTACTAGATATTTGGAAGCCTTTGCAATTCTGTGCTTTATGTTTCTGAGGGGCTGCCCTGTCTTCCTTTCTGTATTCCAGATTAATTTCTCATTGCTTCTGTAACAAACTACCACAAATTCGGTGGCTTAAAACAACGTAAATTTATTATCCTGCAGTTTTAGGGATCAGAGGTCTGGAGTCAAGGTGTTGGCAGGACTTTGTTCCCTCGGGAAGCTTCAGAGAGACTGCGCTTCCTTGCCTTTTCCGGCTTCTGGGGCCGCCCTGCATTCCTTATCTCGTGGCCCTTGCCCCACGCAGTGTCTTCCCCACACTGCGTCTCTCTTGACAGTCCTCTTCTGTAGTCGGATCTCCCTTTGCCCTGAAGGACAGTTGCCATTCTGCTGGGTCTGCCTGGCTAATCCAGGGCTCTGCCATCTCAATATCCTTAACTTAATCACATCTTCACTTTTACCACATAACATAATGTATTCACTGGTTCCAGGGATTTGGATGTCCGTGTCTTTGGGGGACCATTACTTCGCCTGCCGCATGGTGAGTACTACATTTAAGCAAACTGCTTTCTAATATCATTATGCTATACTAATAAATAAATTACTAACTTAATATTCTAAAGTCAGAGTCACATACGCTTCAGCTTACTAAAGTGGCAAGTGGTAGGCACACCTTGGAAGACACACTTACAAAGAGATATTTTAGTTTCTCATGTAATTAGACTATTTTCCTTGGAAATTAAATCAGGACTTGCCAGTTGTTGAAATGGGCTATCACCAGAATCATTTAATTTCTCAATAATTTAAAATTATGTGGCGAACTAACATGTGCTTAAAGATCCTGAGTCTGAGTAAACAATTTGTTAAGATCCCTTTTTTAAAATTTTTATTTATTCATTTTTATTTTTTAAATATTTATTTATTTATTTATTTATTTATTTATTTTTGTGGTATGCGGGCCTCTCACTGCTGTGGCCTCTCCCGTTGTGGAGCACAGGCTCCAGACGTGCAGGCTCAGCGGACATGGCTCACGGGCCCAGCCGCTCCGCGGCATGTGGGATCTTCCCGGACCGGGGCACGAACCCGTGTCCCCTGCATCGGCAGGCGGACTCTCAACCACTGCGCCACCAGGGAGGCCCAAGATCCCTTTTAAAATTCTTCTCATGCTTTCCTGAGGATACAGATAGATGGTCAGTTATTTTCTGCAGCATTTCCTCTGATATGGGATATATTTGGGAAGCATCTCTTAGGGTTAATGTTGAAAGTGTTGCTATTTATTCTAAGTATTCTGCAGCTATTTCTAACAAAACACTTTCCTTTGAATTCTGTGTCAGTTTTATCTTCTTCAGTGTACTTGAAAATTGCCAGGTAAGTCCAGCAACTTCATCAGCCTTCATCCTCCTCCTTAAGAGTAACAAAAGGAAGGATTCTTACTTAATCTGGGGAGTACCCTTCGGGGAATTTCCTTGACTAAGATATTATATAAGTGGATGAAAGATATTACATGAAGATTGGCCATTGCCCAACTGGAGAAAATAAGAGTTCATTGTAAGACTGCCTTAAGGCCTTCACAAGAAAACTACTAGGTACCTATAACCATGGAGTGTGAGTCATGTCAGAGAATCTCATAGCTGAGATTGGTTTGTTTGTTTGTTTTCCTTGAAATCTGCACTCCCTGCCTGCAGAGTGAAGTCTGTACTTGTCGGTGAGGCATCCAGGGTCGTTCTCAGTAGGTTTTCAAAATATATTGGATTTAGGGACCGAATCACTTGCCTCCTCCGCATCCCCCCAGAACCCCTCACCCCTGCTCCAGGGTCTTCTCGGTGCCTTCCTGATGTTTAGCACTTAGCCCCTCTCTTGGTATTTAGGAAAACTCTAGGTTAGTTCTTAACCCCAAATGTTTAAAGCAAGCCTTCTCTGTCTAGCTCACCCCCAAATATCCTACAGATGGTTTTGTTTTGCTTTTTGTCCCAAGTCTGTGGTCCTTGGACACGTGTTCTTGGTGACCAGTTATCTGGTCTTTCATGTTTCAAGCTCCACTAATATCTCATTTCCAGAAAGCGGTATTCATAACTAGGTGTCATAAATGATTAACTCCAACAGATAGTCATGGCTATCTGATACATACATAATTTTTTTTTAACATCCTGCATCTCATTCTGATGAAGTACAGTAAATAATTCAGGTCACATGGTCGAACGTTGAGTGTGAGCTCAGTTAGATGAATGAAGCTTGAAGATAAATACAATTCCATTAACATAATTTTATCATAATTATTTATCTAAAGGTCTCTTTGAAACGAAACAAAAAGCTCTTGGGTTGGTGTCAGCAGGAAGTGCATATAGAATCGCAAAGTCAGTTCTGGGCCCCTCATCTCTTAACCACGTGCAGCCCATCGACAGCAGTAGGAATGTAGAGATAGCCACGTTTCTTTCTCGATCCTACTCTGAAGTCAGCAGGGTGGGACGCATGGCTGAAATTTTGAGGATGCTTTAAATGTTGAGTAATCTCCATACATCTCATGTCTTCTTGGTCTTTGTCATTTATTCTCAGAATGACAAAATTTGTTCTCATTTGCAACAAAATACATAATTCTGGTAAATTGTGATGTACAGTTGATGCTCGTTAAGCACCATAGGATTGATTGTAGGGTTACAAATCAGTTTTGGCTTAGGCAAATTCCTATACAGGGATTTGGCAGGTAGTGAGCATCAGCTGTGATTGGTGAATCTTTATGACCACGTTTTCTATTTGCTCTTGCGTGTACTTGTATGCTTATTTATATGAGGGTTTATCATTGACTATCAGGGAATAATAACCGTGCTGAAAAACATGGATGTGGAACGTGGAAGGCATCCACATGACACTAGAAGTCATTCAGACCAACTATTAGAAAGGGTGAGTGGGCTCTCAGCAGAATGGTGAGAAATAAAATGAAAAATTGCACTTTCTGCAAAGTATAACTACCAGTCATTTATCAGACACTACGAGTGTGATGTGACAGTGTCACGAGTAACCTGGGTTAAAGAGACGATGAGCGACTTGGGTAGCTAGTGCATCTCAGATAAGCAAACTTCGGAGATTAAACAACAACCATGTTTTGGTTATAGCTCATGATTTCGCGGGTTAGGCATTTGGAGAGAACTCAGCTGGGCCCTTGTGCTCCACTTGGCACTGAGGGAGGTCTCTCAGTGGTGTCCAGATGGCAGATGGGGTCTGGAGGGTCCAGGGGGCTTCCACTCACAAGTCGGTTGCCCTCGTAAACGGATGGAAGTCTGGGTTCAGCTGGTAATGCCCACCCGAGAAGATTCCAAGAGGCCCCAAGGATTCCAAGATTCCAGATGCTGTCAGATTTCTGTGATGCAGACTTGGAGACCCAGAATGTCCCTTCAGTTGGTCAGGCAGCTCAGAGCAGAGAACAATGTAGCACTCTCTGTCTCAGTTGCAGAAACGGCAAAAAGTGCACCCCGTGAAGTTATCCTTTCTACCCTTCAAAGTACCTGTAGTGAACATGTTGTACTTCTGTTGACTTCTACACCCCAAACCAGTTAGTGGGCAATACATTTATTTTAATGTATTTAAAAAATATCTTCTTAAATCAGGCTTGTTTGCTCATTAATATTTATTTTCTTAATCTAATCACCTAAGGTGAAAATAGAAACTATAAAAAGAAAGGAAATGTAGCTTGGGATGTGCAAATATAGTATCATTTCCTTAGAAAAGTCCAGAAAGAACAAATAAAAGTTAGCCTCAGTATTAATTAGAGAAGAAAGAATTTTAATTCACGCATGTCAATTGTTTATCACCATTGTAATTGGTAAAGTTAGTTGAATTTCAACATTTTATTTATTGATATAAACATGAAAGTCAGAAGATAGAAACATTTGGAACAGGGTTTTTTCATTTTTCATTTTTTTAACTCCTACTAGTGACTGAGGCTATTAAGGGCTTAAAAAAAAAACTAAGCTTATAAATGGAATGGATTATTCTGTGTACTAACTTTTAAAAAATATTTGGTGTCATACAATTTTTATAAACTACATTTATAGTACTAACAAGTCAATATCTGGAGTCTTTAGTAATTAGATCCCATATATTCTGTTGAATTCAAAGTTGTCAGTGTAAGAAAGTTATGTGTTGTAGTGACAGTGAATTAACTGTGGGGATTCTCAGATCTCTTAGGAGGTTTTCAGGCATGGAGACACAAATAATATATTAAGTAAATGAAAAAACAAGAGATTAAGTTAAATGACAGAGAACTAAGCCAGTAAAATCAAGTTTCTCTGCAGAAGAGTGTGCTCAGCAGCCAGCCAGGAGAATCTGTGAATAGGAAACACATGCACAAGCTTTTCCGTCACCATCGAGCCCCCTCCACTTGGTAGATGTCAGTTATATGGGGTCCTTCAGTTTTAAACTGAGGAATAAGCAGTAATAAAACATTAATGAAAACCAGTTTGATAAAACAATAGAGAATAATTATTTGGTTTCTATCATGACAACTTCTCTTACCACAGCAGCGTTTCATGTTTTTTGTCTTTATAAAGTTTTGCATGTGTGTAAAAGTAACCCATGCTTATTATAAAATGTAAATGTTGCAAACATCTGTAACACAGCAAGTGGAAGCACCATGTGACACTACAAACAGAGGAGTCCATCGTCGGTAGTTTCTACCAGGCTCACCTTCAGTTCCTTTTGTCACGACAGTCATCCCCAGAGTCAGCCAGGGGTCCAGGGTAGAGAAAGGAGGGAGAGCTGCCCTGGAGGAAGGGGACCTGAGTTCCACTTGACTCTCTGTCCTATACCTACTGTAAGTATGTGGTGATTTCCTATAAAATGTACTTAGCAGGACCTGAGTGATGATTCTCGAGTCCTGATCAAGGTCCTTTACCCTCTGAAGAGTCAAAGAGGCCCAGTGAATGGTCTCACCGCCCAATACTTTCTCCAGATAGCAGAGAGGGACCTCTGAGGACCACTTCAGCTGCCAGCAGACACGATGAAGAAGACTTTTAACAGACTGACTGAGACACCACCATTGTCCAGTGGTAGCAGCAAGATTTCTGTGTAGAGGGGTTAGGGTTGGTATTCTAGCTGGAGCGTCTGGGCCAAGGGATGTGAATCAAGCCGCTTCTTCTCAGCAGATCCATTGTATTTCATGTAACTGATGTGTTCATTGCACATAACTTTTAAGGAGTTGATGGAATTACAGGAGGAAGGACCCCATACCCACCCAAACCCGTCTACAGCTGTAGAATCTAAAGACCGAAAGTAGAGATATATATTTTAAATTTGAGATGAGGCATAATTAGTGTATACACAGGATATTCAGTACAGATTGAACATTGTTTTGGTGTGAGTAATGCTATCCACATGGGGCTCTGGGAAGTTTTGAGCACAGGGGTGTTTGAAGTGAACGAGACCGTGCTACCAGAGCAGAGAAACCCATTACATTTCTCACTGTGTCCTTTCTACTGTGTAAATCACCTTTCTTTTCTTTCTTAGAAAAAAAAAGGCAAGGTTGTTAAATTTTATTTTCATCATCAAAGACACGTTAGTTACATTGGCCTAGAGTAAGTGACATCTCATAGGTAGGGAGAAGTTATTAGTTCAACCACTATGCTTAAAATGTAAAGTCCTGTGTTTCTATAGGAAAAAGAATTAAGTCAGGCTCCAGAATTGGGACTTAATTTCTCACCGATCAGTAGGAAACCGCATAGGTGGGATCATACTTCACCTCGTGAACACTTAGAATGAAACATCATTTCAGAGCTGGGCCTTTTTTTTTTTTTTTCCATATACTGTCAAGGGCATAGGTGTGTAAAAACTTGGGGAGTATTGGTAGCTGCATGCATTCTGATAAGGTGGGATTGCGTGGAGTGGGAAAGAGAAAGGCTGAGAAGAAGGTAAGCAGGAGTAAATCACAGAGGGTTTCATAGGTTTCAAGAGTTTCTATTAGAGTCTGTGGACAGCGATTCAGAAATTGTGCTGTGTTTAGGAATTAGCTTGTTAATTAAATGGTGCCTCCAGGGTTTCCCTTTAAAGAGTCTAATGAAGTTGATCTGGGGTAAGACCCAGAAATGGCTTCGTACTTTTTGAAAGATATATGTTAGTGGAAAGGAGCTAAAATTTGTATAATCCTGGTCACATAATTTTACATGTTATGGAGCAGAGGGCTAATCCAGTGAAAATATAGATGAAGGCACAATTATGTAAGATTTGCCTGTGATAACATCTGTCAGGAAACAGTGTTCCATGGGTGTCTTGCATCTCTGCACTTCTTGTGAGCAGAAACACCAAGTGCCTTTTTTCTGCTCTATTTTTAAGGAAATTTCTGTAGAGAACGTCCTTGGAAAATAGATGTGGTGTCTCCTTCCAGAGTAGAAGGCAGGTTTTCCTGCTGTGGAGTGCAGTAAAGAGAAGGTGTCCCTTGAGAGGTTGAGCAGGTCTGCTTTGCAGGTTGGGGTTTCCTAACTGTAATACGTGCCCACTGTGCATGCTGCACGTGCCTGAGCCGCCTCAGCCCCCAAGGACACGCCATGCATGCTACTGCACCAGCTAACTGTAGCTTGCAACTACGATAAAATCTTTGAAACGTCACAGTACTTGACAGTGCCTGCGTGTGCTGCTGGGTTTTCATCCTACTTGTAGTTAGTTGAGCTTCTTTGATCTTTACGTTAATTTTTAAATTAATTTGAGAAGACTTGGGGCATTACTATGAAATATTTTTCTGCTCCTTCCTGCCCTCTTCTTCTGAAACTCCTATTTCACTTGTATTGGAGGGCTTGGCACTGAGGCTCTGGTTGTGTTTCTTTTTCCATCAATATTCGTTTTCCTTTTTTTAAATTTTGACTGGATAACTTCTGTTATCTACTTTCAAGTTCACTGTTAATTTCTTACACCATCTAAACATCTGGCTTTAAGCCCATCCAGTAATTTTTTCATTTCCGTTGTTGTACTTTCAACACTAGAATTTCCCTTTGGCTCGCTCTTCTGCTTTCCATTTCTCCCTTGATATTTCTTATTTGTAGAATCACTGTTAGTTTATCATCCTTTAATGTTTGTAACATATTTATAATTGCTGTTTTGACATCTCTTTACACTAAATCCAACACCTAGTCCCACATAGTCAGCTCCTATTGACTGCTTTGTTTTTATTTTTATTTTTTCCAATGTAGCTCACACTTTCCTGATGCTGTACCTTGTAAATTTTGGTTGAAAACTGACATTCAAGATGAAGTACAGCAAGGAGTCTAGATTTTCTCCCGTAAGGGCTGTTGAATTATTTTTTAGTAACTTCCCTGAACTTCAGCTACAGAATTAGTGTCTCTCCTGATGTGCAGCTCTTGCCATGTCTGTTGATTTTATTTATTTGTCCATCTATTTACTTACTGAGTTTTGCTGACATCCTTAGAGGTGGTTTCTATCTCTGCGTAGTTCAGTGATCAGTGCCAGTGGTTGGGACAGGAGTTGTGATCAGGCAGCTTTATTTTATAAGGCTTCTAACTTCTGCCAACTGACTTGTCTGTGGGTTGAGAAATATATTCAGATGTGTGGCCAATGCTCAAGTCTCTCTTGGCTTTCATTTATCACAGTGTCTTGGATCTCCCTCAGGCTTGCATAGGACAGTAGTCAGGAAGAGGTGTGGACAGCATATCTCAGTCCTTCTATGGTTTTCCTCCGTCTAGGGTCTTCCTATTAAATCTCTGACTGGATGGCCACTCACCCTGAATACATAACAGCCTGCCAACTTGAGCTAAGAAATCTATGTGATTCTCCCCATCTGCTCTGGACTACATCTGCCACTTTTAGCCAACAAAGCCATGGTTTATGAGTGACCTTTGTCCCGACTCATTGAGCCACTTCTGGCCCTAAAGCTAGTCCAGTGGCTAGTCCATCCTTCTTTGTTGAATCATTGTTAGTTAGTATATCGTCCTTTAATATTCTGATGGACTAGCTAGGAATTCTTGTCCATCCAGACTAACCAGAGAATGCTGTGATGGTTGAGCAGGAAAGCTACAGACTCACGGACAAACTAGCCCAAAATTGTAACCGTTTTTTTTTTGTTTGTTTGTTTTTTTAAAGAATGAATGCCTCCCAATTTGTTGTCATCTGCATTTGTTGAATGTTAAGGAAATTGAAATAGTTGTTTTTGACATTTTGTCTAGGATTCTACCTGTTTTCTTCTACAAAGGGGAACCAACTAAATTTATTATAACACCCCAACCAGCAGTGGGCTCATTTAAGAATTGATCTTATAAAATACCAAGTTAAAGATGTTCAACTGTCATTTTGTAAAAGACTGAGTGAAATTTAGGCAGGGTACATAATTTTAAGAAATTCCTTATGTTACCTAACAGTGTAAAGCTGGATCACATGAGAAGTATTTAAAATTTTTTTTTAAACTGACAAAGTATTTCTCAAATTGGCTGCATCATTTTACATTCCCACCAGCAGCATACGAGGTTTCCCACATTCTCACCACCCCTTGGTGTTTTCAAACCTGTTTAGTCATTGCAGTGGGTATGAAAATTTCCTCTAAGAAAAACAGGGTAATTGTAGAAACCATCTTATCTGTGTCACCTCTCTCAAGAATCAGAGTCCTGATAGAGATGTTTTCCACTGTATGAAACTGATTTTCGTGTATTTTTATGGGTTTTCCAGCTGTTTACAGCAGGAGGGTAAATTTCATTCCAGTTACTCCACGAGGGCTGATAGCAGAGACTCATAGCTAGAATTTGAACTAAGATTCCCTGGTTCTTTTTGTAGCTTTTCGTTTCATTTGTAGGTAATAATGCTTAGGAAGCAATAAGCATGACAGTTACCTTTTGCACTGTGTCACAGATGGTTTGTCTAATTGATTGTTTCTACATCATTAGATACAGGCTAACCATGTCTTGTGTTTACTGTGTCTGTTAATGTTATATGGGGTTTGGTTTGTTTGTTTGTATCTCTGTGTGGTCCATTTCTTTGCTCCCTTATTTGAATTTATTTCGCTGTCTTGAGTGTTAGGAGGTCTCCAAACACAGCCTCCACACAGTTCTGCCCCTCTCCTTGTACAAAGACCACTCCTCCCACCAGGAGAGCTTGTGTTCCTTCCCCTGGCAATGTGGCTGAGTTTTAAACCACAGTGACTGGGGGTGGATTCTTACGCAGCAATATATAACCCCAAATTTCAGGAATATTTATATTTTGTTTTCATGTGGACCTTTATATGTTTATAATGTTCTTATTCTCATTTTTCCTTTGTTAGTTTTCTACTCATTTATTTATTAACTTTAATTTTTTGACTCCCACCTATTATAATCCCCCCCACCCCAAAGACACTCTGTTTCCTGTTTTTCTCTTGACGATTCTTTTCATTTACAGTTGTGTTATTTCTAAATTGTAAGGACACTTAAGATTATTATACTTTATTCCTATCCTCATTGCACTTTTCTTTAGTTATATTTTTAATTTAAATATGTTTAGTCCTTGACTATTTCCTTGACTGGGCCGGTTGGCACCTCCTCATCCCATTTCTTGCTGTGTGTAGGACAAGTCAGCATTCAGCCTCTGACAAAAATTCACAGGTATCCTTGACACCACTGATTCAGTAACACATAATATCTTCCATTTTTTTTTTTTTTGCAGAATAACTCGTGATGAATCATGCAGTGAGTAATCACAGGTGTTCCAACACCTTACGTTTTCAAAGACATTTTATACATTTTTGTAAGACTTTTTATGTTCTACATAAATTTTCACCGCCATCCTTTGTAATACACAGATTCAACTTTGCATTGTACTGAATCAGTGTTTCCTCAACTTCTTTGAAAATATTGTCGACTGTAGTTATAAAATAGACTCTTCATAGACGCTACTTTTTCAGTCATTTCAACCTTGGCATTGACTCCTGGAATAAACAAGAAGGTGGTATTGGTAACATCCATTGACTCATAAGGGGCCAAGAAAGGTCACTTGAAATTATTTGTCTTGGTATTTATTGACTAATGTTAATACTTCCAATGTCATTAACTCATCAAACAACTGTTCTCACCAAAAGACTAATAGTCTTTAAAAAGGCCACTTTACACACATTTCTTCAACTGCTGCAGTCAAACGTAATTATTGATAATTCAACATGGGGACCCTGCTTTCCCTGCTTGACTGGCAAACGAATCACTCAGACAATTACTTTATTTCAGCCTTAATTTATTATTATTTTTGTATTTGTGAAGGAAGTCCTGATGTTAGACTGCTTTATACACTTAATAATTTTTCTGAATGCTGCTTTTCTGTGAGGTGGAAAGAGTGGGTTTAATGTATAATCTGGTAATGTTGGTGTATATTGTATTATTTTAGCCCAAGTATAGTGTCATTACATAATAAACACAATGTTTATCATCTATCTTATTAAGAAAATAGTGCATACTCCATAATGCCTGAAAAATTATGAGAATCAGAGTTTACTTTTTTCTTCTTTTCTTCCTTTGACCTAATGGGACCTTTAGTTTCCCCACTATCTGATGATCTTGTTTGTCACTTTTCAGAGCCCCTTCAGCATAAGAAAGTGATCTAACAATCATTCAGCCTCTTTGATTATGGTGTGTAGCTCTTTTATGTGCGACTTTCTTAATTCACTTGATTCGTCTGGGACTGGTAGATATTGTGTCTCCTTCTGTTATTTTGACCACCCTCAAAACTTTGTGTTTTCTCTAGTTTTTGCTTCAAGGAAGTTGTGTCTTTCATTTGTGGCACAGGCAGCATTAACCTTTTGTATGTGCCTTGCATACTTTAGATTTTTAAATGTCTCTCTTTGGTCTGCATCTGCCTTGGCTTGTATCGAAATCATATTCCTTGCATTGGTTTTTGTTTGCCTTTGTCTATCTTTTCACCTATATCCTTTTTTAAATCACTTTGCTTAAGTGCAGGGAACATTGAGTGGAATTTTGTTGATAACACAAATGAAAAGCCTTTTTTCTTCTATAAACTTACATTTATTGTTGTGGCAGATATTTAAAATCTGAGTTTTCTTGCTTTAGATGTCTGTGACTCTGTGTGTGTGTGTGTGTGTGTGTGTGTGTGTGTGTGTGTGTGTAAAGCTGTTGTGGTGCGTCCATCTCCGTGTTAGTGGTGCCAAGGAGAGTCTAGTATTAGGTTCGTACCTGACAAATACTTGATGAGTAGAGGAATGGATGTTTAGGAGCACGCATTTTAGTCTCAGGTGAACCCAAGCCTCGCCACTTCCTAGCTATGCAATCTTGAGAAAGTCATGGAATCTCTGTTTTTTTAAAATTCATCTGATAAATTGAGACATTACCACCTGCCGTACAGTGTTGTTGAAAAAGTTGCATGCAGTCCTGCTTATAAAATCACGGTGCTGGCACATTTGAAGTGATTGAGAGACGAGATACACAAGTTTCCTCACATCCTGCTGTGTCAGGTCCGAAAACCAATGTCGGTGGGATCCAACTCATGTTTTGCTTTAAGTGAAATTCCTTGAAGTACCTAAGCCTTTTAATTTCTTCAAGAAAACCATGACCAAATTCAACTGTGGATTGTTAGACTAAAAGCGCTTTATCAATCCAATGCCTGAGAGAATGCAGTTGTTTCAAAACAGCGACAGGACGGCCTTGTTAAAGCATTCCAAAAATAGTGTTCCAGAGGTGGAAGAAGTTGGACACAAAACAGATCCTTGTCCTAGTTGCTGAATTCACCGGTGGTGAGAGGTCGACTTCCGGGAGTTAGATATTTAATTAGGCCACTGATTCATACCGTGATAATAAGAAAAGTGAATCGTCTTAGTTTCATACTGAGAATAATGGTTTTATCTTATCCAACTACATTAAACGTCGTACAGCTAGCGTGTCAATTACAAAGATTGTGTTTATCAGAGAATGAGAGATCCTTCTGGGTATTTTTTAAACTTAATTAATTGGTGTATTTGTTTATTTATTTTTGGCTGCGTTGGATCTTCGTTGCCGCGCGGGCTTTACTCTAGTTGGGGTGAACGGGGACAACTTTTTGTTGTGTTTCGCGGGCTTCTCATTGCGGTGGCTTCTTTTGTTGGAGAGCGCGGGCGGGCTTCAGTAGTTGTGGATTGTGGGCTCTAGAGCGCAGGCTCAGTAGTTGTGGCGCACAGGCTCAGTTGCTCCGCGGCATGTGGGATCTTCCCAGACCAGGGCTCGAACCTGTGTCCCCTGCATTGGCAGGCGGATTCTTAACCACTGCGCCACCAGGGAAGTCCCTATCCGGGTATTTTTTATCATATAAAAATGGAACTTTTGGGGCTTCCCTGGTGGCGCAGTGGTTGAGAGTCCGCCTGCCGATGCAGGGCACACGGGTTCATGCCCCGGTCCGGGAGGATCCCACATGCCGCGGAGCAGCTGGGCCTGTGAGCCATGGCCGCTGAGCCTGCGCTTCCGGAGCCTGTGCTCCGCAACGGGAGAGGCCACAACAGTGAGAGGCCCGCGTACTGCAAAAAAAATTAATAAATAAAGTAACTTTTTTTTTTTTCACCTGCTTATTGTCTGTTCTCTGAATAGAATGTAAGATCTGTGAGGCCACAGCCCGTGTCTGTTTTGTTTACTTAAACAGTGCATGGTACACAGTAAATTCAAAGTTTATTTTTAAAACATGTGAATGAATGAAGTCTTTCACCTGAAAAGTGAATGGAATATTTGATCTTTGATAGAGATATCCCTGAGGCGTGCAGAGGAGAGAAAATGTATTAATTCCTTCTTTCTCAGGTAGGCTAAATTATTTCTGTGAATACAAAGCTGCTACCTTCTTGAGTTATCCACTGCGGTGTGTAGTTTAGAGGAGAGACCCATCTGAAGAGAGTTTTTCAATTATCACCTAACTGGGGAATTTCTTTCACAGCAGGATTAAACTAGATGGGAGAGGTGACATAATAAAGAATGACTGAGAGTCAGAGGACATTGTCCAGAAGTGCCTAGGTGATGGGAAGAATGAGCTAGACCCCAGGGAGACAAGCGTTCCAGGCAGGGGGAGGAGCACAGGTAAATGTGTGATGTGAAAACAGGGTAAAAACTAGCTTACTTATCTGGGAGTGTAGTGAGTAAAAGAGGAGAGGATTTAAAGATAAGGTCAGATTTTATTTACCTATTTTTATTGTTTTCACTTTTAATCCAGGCCAGGAAAGTTGCTTTTTATCTTAAGCCTTTGGTGTATTTTAAACAGAGTAGTGACACTTTCACCTTTAAATGCTTTTTAGAAGATCACTCTGGCTCCTTGTGTGGAGAAAGCATTTTAAAGAGGATGTAAAAAGAGGATTTAGGCGACTGTTACACTCCAGGGTTATAAGGATTTGGAGCAGTGTGGAGTTCAAGAAAGTAGATGCATCTGGATGCATTTTGTACGTTGAATGGACGGGAATCAGTGGATTGAAAGTGAGGAAACAAAAATCAGAGCTAATGGTAGAAAGAATTTGGCGCCTCAGCAATTGAATTGCTAATGGTGACATTTATAGATCTGGAGAAGAAAGGAAATGGTATAGGACTGAGGATGGGTTGGAATTAAGAGTTTGTTTTGAGATCCTGATGTTGAGATTCCCATTAGACAAGTGCGAGATGTCGCGTCTGAACTTAAGGGATTTGTTAACCATATACGTGGTATTTAACAGTATTAAACTGTGCAGTTCCACTGCAGACATTTGTAAGGTAGAAGGGAAAAGGACCCCAAAGAGGTCCCTAGGAGTTCTATAACATTTAATTATTGAGCCACCAGGCAGGGGCTCTTAAAGGAGACGGAGAAGGAAAAAGGAAAGCCAACCAAAAAAAAAAAAAAAAGATTCGAAAAGCAGAGAGTGTTTACCCCTGTGGAATGCTGCTCAGCCATCGGTCCTGACATGTCACGCCTGCAAGAATAAAGCAGTAATCGTTGGATTTGAGGACTAGCAGGGGTGCTGCCTGGGAGCTTGAGAGGTTTAGTGTAGCTGGCATAGTGAGAAGTAAAGCCAGAATTGTGTGAGAGAATATGGACTTAGGAAAACAGAGACCGAAGATAGCCCATTCAGTATGTTTTGATTTGACAGAGAACCAAAGATGTGTCATCTCGGGAAGAAGATGTGGTGGTGGTTAGGGCGTGGTTGGACAGGGGGGCTGGTAATTGTGCTGCAGCACCTCAGCCTTCCACCAAAATGGAACCAAGCTCATCCAGAAAGACTCTTGGATGTACCTAGAAGTCATGTTTGATAAGGGCACCCTTGACCAGTCAAGTTGACATGCAAACTGATCAGATCACAGATGTGCTCCTCCATCCATTTTCAATGCCTGCCTTTCCCTTACAAAGCCTAACTTGTATATAAAGCCATTCTTGAATCCACCTTATCTGACACTCAGACTTCCCCAACCACAAAGCTTCCCACTGGCCATTCAGAACTTGAAATCTGCAGAGACAGGAGATACAGAACCTCTTAAACCAAGCGGGTCCACCTTTGAGATCCCTGCTGTCAAATTCTTCCTAATAGATCGTCCCTCAGTAACTCACACTTGTTCTGGTTCTGACTGAATGGTTAGGAATACTTGAAATCCCTACTCGATATATCTATCCTTCAAATATTTGAAAACTGCTATCTTACTTTTTGGAGTTAACTTTTCTTCAGTTTTGTATATTACATTTTAACAATACAAATTCTTGCAAGACTCAGTTCAGCTCTACTGTTCTCTAAGTGTATGGGCTTTGCTGTTGCTGATCTCAGAATGTGTGATGTTCCCTACAGAATTCGGACAACAGGAAGGGACCAACTGGTACACATATAGTGGTCCATGCCCCCCACTATAATTTCTACACAAAAGTGAAGCCCTAGAAATAGAGGAAATACAGCTCCTAAAGATACTTGTAAGCAATAGACATACTGATTTCTAGAAAGATTTCACATTGCTTTCAGGGTTTAGAAGGCCAATATAAAGTTTTTTTAACTCTGTAGATAATATGCTGTGGGAATTAAAAAGAAATCCTGAAAAATTTTATGCTTTGAGGAGTCTTACATGATGTAAATGAAATCAGTTCCCGACCAGGCTGGGTTCCACTGCCAGTCATGTTTGCATCCTGCATTGTCCCCAGAGTGTAGCCCAATCTTTGAACTGGGAGACCCTGAGCCTTTGGATCTGAGACCTGTGTATAGTGACAGCATGTGTGGTGGCTCTTGGAGGCTCTGTTGACAAGTAGTCAGTTCAGTAGGTATACTTTTGTACATAATGTAAGAGAATCGGTTGTTAAAAATATACGTATTTCTGTGTCAAACGACATCTTGAGAATAATAAAAATATGTTAGGCAGGCAAAGAAACATAAGGAGCAGGCTTGTTCTGTATCTATCATACACGTATGGCCCAGGAGGACATATGACCAGGGACTGGAACTGCTCTAGATGTTACGCTGTAGGATGTATTTTTCTTGGCATGGGAGTGAAAGCTGTGCTAGGTAATACTTAACTCTGACGCATCTTTACAGTAATTGGAAGATTACTAAGAAGATGTCCACGGGTGCAAACTTCAGACAAGCGTGTAGGTGAAGCCAGTGACTAACGTTTATAAGTGCACATGTGGCTGAGAACGCTAGTGGTCTGCATTGGGAGGATTGTAGATCTGTAAGAGCTTTGACAGCACAAAACAGTTTCTTCTGGAAATAAACAGTGGGAAAAGTCCCATAGTTTATGCTTTTAAAGGATATAGTAAATGCAAGGGAAATGAGAAGGAACATTAGAAAAATATTTATGTTCCATTTATATCCAATCTACCAATCATTATTGAGTATAATTTTTGTAGTCAAATGTTGTATGTATGTATTTTAGAAACACATAGAAGGTTCATTTTGCTGCCTATGGAGTCCTCTTAATAAATTGCATGTAGAACTTTGGCAGGAATGTTGTACTAAATTGTTCAAGTGGGCAATTCAGTGAAAAGGAATGTGGCCTAATTAACATATTGAGGTATCTTCAATCTTACTAAAATTTACAGAATCGATAACTTAAACAACAATAAAATGTCACCTCTGGAGTATTCATTTTCTTAAATATGGAAAGGTAATATCCTTACTGGGAAGTTGCAGTAAGATGATCTCTCTTCTACAGTCTTAGTGGAAGTATAAATTGATACTACATTTTAGAAAGCATTTTGGTAATGTCTAGTAAAATTGTAAATATTATGTGCTTTATAACTTGGCATTTCTGTTTTTAGCAATTTTTACTCTAGAAATATTTCCTGAAGTCTAAAAAACATGTACAAGAAGTTATATTTGAGATCCTTTGCACTGTTTATATTAGCGACATGTTAGGAATAACTCATCAAATATAATAAATTACTGCATATTTTTATAAGAAACTATGGTTTATAAGAAACTACGGTATACCGTGCTTAAAAAGAATGATGGGACAGTTGTATTTCTTAACATGGAATATTGTGCAAGCAGAATAGCCAAAAGAAGGCGACATTTTGCCATACATGAGACAAAAATTTTAGAATAGCTAAAATAAAACGTCAATTTTTATACAAGGCATAATTTACTTTTTATAAAAATTTTATATACACTTGTATATTCAGAAGGAAAAATCAAAGAAATATTCAGAATGTTAGGCAGTAGTAATTTATTAGGTACTGCACCAATTTGGGAGACTTCCACTCTTTTAATACATGACTGGATTTTTTAATGCTTGAATTTGGATGGTTTTTATACACTCTAATCAGGAGAAATGTAACAATGTTAGAAAACAATAGGAATTAATGGAAGAATAAATTAGTATATTTTTATTTCTATCCAAGTTACTTCTGGGACGGTGTTCACAGCCCTCTGGCTGGTCTGGTGATTGTCCTCCTTCTAGCCTCATCTCTCACTTTTCCGTCCATGAATCTTGGTATTTAGTCAGGCTGCTCTGACCTACTCTGTGTTTAAAAAATCGGATTTGCACAAGCTCCAATTCTTATTTCCGTAGGTGCCAGGCTTTCCTTAACACGTGGTATTGACTGAAGGACCAAGGGTGACATAACACTCATCGACATTCGTCCCCTGGAATACATTAGCACAGTCACATCATTGACGTAAATTCCTAGGACTCTTAACAGACTAAACAACAGCAATTACAACAACCAGATGGATTTCACAGGCCAGTGTGTGCTCGGATCCACATCTGCTTTGCTGACAAGTCAAAATACTGTTGAGTTTCTATGCTTCCACAAACTGGGAAACTAAAGAGTTTCTTTTTTTCTTACTTTTCATACCACCATTCTTGGTTCACACTTGGTATTCCATGTAACGGATTTATCTTAGAGGTTCCAAATCGAAAAGTCAGTGGAGGGAGGAGAGATACAGAAAGAAGCTACTATTTCTCATTTCGTAATTTAATAAAATATGAGAACAGAACTTCAGTGTTTACTTTGACTCTTTACAAAGCTTTGGGAATAACCACTGTCTACTTCTGCTCTTGGCAAGTAGCCCTACAGTGTCCCTGGGCTACCCTACGGCTGCCACAAACAACACTGCTTGCACAGATCATATCCACCTTACATCTGGCCCTTCTTTTTGTTCGTGAAAGCTTGTATTTCTGATGTGCTATGCCAGATACACTCTCTTTCTCTACAGATTATTATTGTTATTATTATCATTATTATTATTGCCAAGTTTCGGCCATGTCACTTTGCCATCTAGATTTTGTTTTGTGAAGAGAAATGTGAGAAATCAAACACTCCAACCAACAGGGACACTTAATTTTCAAGTGCATCTGGAAAATTCACCGAGGTAGGTCATATTTTGGGCCACACAATAAATTTCAATAAATTTAAAGGATTCAAGTCATTCAAATTATGTTTTCTGGTTACAGCAGAAATAAATCAGGTATCCAGTAATTTGTAAAGTATGCCAGAATGTGAAGTTAGACAATAAACTCCTCAACAGTACCTGGGTCAAAAGAAATCACAAGACAAATTAGAATATGTTTTGAATTTAACAGAAATGAGCAACAATGTATGAAAATTTGTGGGCTGCAATAAAAGCAGAACAGAAGGAAGTGTACAGCTTTAATTTTGCTTTTTTTTAATGAGAAAAGAAGGTCTCACATTAATGAGCTAAGTTTCCTCCAGGAGAAACTAGGGAAGGAATAACCGATGAAATCAAAACGTGGCAGAAGAAAGTAAGTGAAAAAGATATTATAGGAAATCAGTGAAAATGAAAACAGAAAACCACCAGAGGAAGTCAGTATGCCAAAATCTGGTTTCCTGGAAAGATCAATAAAAATGATAAACTTCTCATCAGAATGGTCAAGAATAAAAGAGAGAAGACATGAATTACCAGTAGCAAGCAAGAAAGGTACTATAGCACTAATGATTCTACAGATGCTAGGAGGACACAATGAAAATGTTATGCCAGTGAATTAGATAACATAGGTAAGGTAAAAATAATCCTGAAAAATTGCCCAGTCAGTCAAGGGAAAAAGAGATGACCTGACTGACTGTGCCTACTGGAGACATAGATTTCGAAGTTTAAAAAAATTTCCACAAAAATGATACCAGGCACAGAGAGTTACACTATTGTATTCTATCTAACATTTAGGAATGGAAAAATAATAATGCCACCAATCCTAACAAATTCTTCCAAAACTTAGAAAGGGCCGGGGGTGGGGGGACACTTCTAAACTCAGTTTAAGACCTTCGCCTAATCTGTATTGAAATGTGAAAAGAGACATTTCAAGAAACGAAATTATCTTTATAAACATAGATATGGATTTGAAATATGGATCAAAGGGCAATAGTGGTTGAATAGTAGCTTTCCATAGGTCCCTAGTTCTGAATTAGTTTAGAAGTTTCTCCCCTCTTTCCACTAACGCTTAACAGCAACCACAGCATGAGTGTAGAAACAGATAGTGTGCTGGATGTAATTTGGGGTTAGCCATTCGCACATCAACGTAAAAGAAATGTGTGTGTGTATGTGTCCTTAAAGCATACGCTGGCCTCTCTCTGCCCTTCAGTAACTCCATCCTCTGGAAGGTGGAGTGAGTTAGCTGATGGATGCTTTTGGTAAGAATCACTGAGCAGGTGCAGCTTGGCTTCATCCTTCCTCCCTCGGGAACCATTCTGTCCACAGAAAGCTCGTGCTCTCATCTGCAACCCCAGGCTGCACATTGTAGGGAAGTCCACAGCTTTTGGAGGAAGCTCTCCCTGGTCCAGCACACTGGAAGTAGCGCTAAGCCTGCCAACTTGGAATTCAGTATTAGCACGGACGTCTTTCTAACAGAAGTAACTAAGCCACAATGAATGATGATGTTGATTTGTGCACTTCTGTATCTGCGTGTTTTATTTTACAGCTTGTTCTGTAACAGGTTCATGAAGAACAGTCCAACTCCTAGGGACCCCTCAGAGACCTTGGCAGATGCTGAGAGCAGGAGTGATATGGGACTAAGGAAGTTTATGGAAGCGTCAGGTAGATGGAGTGTTTACGAGTGATGTTTCCTCAAGAATAAGGAA
This sequence comes from Mesoplodon bidens, assembly GCF_964165515.1. NCBI lineage: Eukaryota > Metazoa > Chordata > Mammalia > Artiodactyla > Ziphiidae > Mesoplodon > Mesoplodon bidens. The sequence continues at coordinate 368,775 of NW_027672600.1, read as the reverse complement.
GATGAGCAATGCTGGCAAGCATGAGATAAAGAGGATCTAGATACCAGAATCTTGAAGGGGACGTGCTAAGAAGATTCTACTACAAAATGTGTGTGTGCGGGGGGTTGGGGGGGAGGCAGGCAGGCGGTTTGAAAAGCACGACCTTGGAGTTGAAGTTTGAGAAGAATAGGAGACTCAGAATCAGATGTTAATAAACACAAGAGATCAACATCTCTGAATAAGGTTCTCTCTCAGAAAATAGTAAAATAATGCCAGTAGGTGAGTGAAGTTTTATGTCAGTTCTAAAATGGAATTATCTCCTTGGGAGCTTGGCGTTAACCTTTCAAATTAGAATACACGGTTATTGTTCACAGCATTGCTTCCATTCTGTACTTACTTTTCACAGTTTTGGGACTTCTGTTTTGGTAGCTGTGGAAATGAATTTAAACAATTTGTCTTTCATTTTGCTTTTATCCTATTTTGAAAACTGGCTGTGTGTTTATGGCTTAGACTTTCAATCTGTCATTTCTCAAATAAAATTTGTACAGTGACACTGATGCCAGGTATCAAATCCAGCCATCTCTAAAATGCCACTGTTCAAACCAGCTGTCTAAACACAGGAGCCATAAGACTTTATTGCTCTGGGGGATTAAAAAATATCCTAGAGTGTTGGTGGGGCTTTTGAGGTCTTGCCATGAATTTGTTGTGATAGCCAAAACAAAGGGGGAATATTTCTGAAGAGTGGCACTTTAAAAAGTCTTTTCCTTGCTCTGCTGCATTTTGGATAGGCAATGAAAATGTTTCCTGGGATGCCTTTTTCCAGATCTTACTGGAAAACCTTTCAGTGTTTTGTTGTGGAATATGATATCCGCTGTAGGCTTTTCGTATATGACCTTTGTTATGTTGAGGTAATTACTGTCTATTCCTACTTTCTTGAGAGTTTTTATCATGAAATGGAATTGAATTCTCCCAAATGCTTTTTCTGCATCTACTGAGATAAGCATATGACTTTCACCTTCCATTCTGTCCATGTGGTTTGTCATATTAATTGGTTTTCATATGTTTATGCATATGATTTTCATATGCATCTCGGGTAAAATGCACTGTATCATGGTGTAGGATCCTTTTACTGTGTTGCTGAATTCAGTTTGCTAGTGTTGTGTTGAGAACTTGTGCACCTATGTTCATCAAGGATATTGCCTGTAGTTTTCTTTTCTCGTGGTGTCTGACTTTGGTATCAGGGTAAGGCTGGCCTCATAAAATGAGTTTGGAAGTGTTCCCTTCTTCAATTTTTTGGAATAGTTGTGGAGTTAATTCTTCTTTAAATATGTGATGGAATTCATATATATACATATATACATGAAAAATGTCACAGTGTGTTATCTGATTTCTGCGGGAACTTTGGATATTCTAATCAACTTTCTAGGACCTCTTTAAAAATAGCTTGCCGGGGGCTCCCCTGGTGGCGCAGTGGTTGGGAGTCCGCCTGCCGATGCAGGGGACACGGGTTCGTGCCCCGGTCCGGGAGGATCCCACATGCCGCGGAGCGGCTGGGCCCGTGAGCCATGGCTGCTGAGCCTGGGCGTCCGGAGCCTGTGCTCCGCAACGGGAGAGGCCACAGCAGTGAGAGGCCCGCGTACCACAAAAAAAAAAAAAAAAAAAAAAAAAATAGCTTGCCAAATGTAAGATCAAGCTTCTGGCATCATCCAGACTTGGTCTTGAGCAAATTATTAATAACTGAAGATAGAAATGTGTGGGATTAAAAGTAAAACTTTCTGTAAACAGAGTATCCGAAGGGCATCTGCAATTATTTGAAAGCAGCTTAACATTCCACAGCGAGGGCTGAGCTGTGCTGACCATGGGCAGGAGGTCTGAGCAGTAACAGAGGGCAGCATGAATAAGATACCAGCCACCTGCCGGCTGTATAGTGAAAACACATGAAGGCCGCTGTGGGGATTTAGCAGAAGTCACTCAGCGCTGAAAGAGTTCCAGGCTTCAGCGTGTGCTTCACATTAAACTGTGTGCCAGAGGAGACTCTCAATCCCTAAGATCAGCCAAGTAAGAATAAAGTGAAATTGTCAATAGGATGCTGAATACCTGAACACATTTACTACATTTCAGGTATGTAAGAGAATCCAAAGGAATATATTGTATAAATCCTCAGAGAAATGACAGTAGAGAACAATGTAAGCAATAGCATGTTAAACTAGATTTTAATTTGAGGCTGAATGTCAAGAAAAACTTGTATGATTACCAAATTGAGCCTGATTTGCATAGTTCCTTAAAATTATATATATATGTATATATATGTATATATATATATGTATATAGAGAGAGAGAGAGAGAGGGAGGGAGGGAGAGGGGGCAGAGAGAGTATGTAATCAACTTAGCTGAGTTAAATTTATATATATATAAATTTTATTCAGCTAGAACTTGATTAAATTTTTTAAAGTTGTAGCAGGCTTTGGGAAAATGCTAAAGTTTGAAGTTCAGCATGTTGTTGCATATATAAAACTGAAACAGACATTAAAAGCCCTGATATAGATGTGTATCCCTGTGTTAGCTTCTTAATGTGAGACTCACCTGCATTATGAAACAGGGATTATAATCATTTTTCTCTTTTTCAAAACTGTCCTGAGAAGCAGACATGGTAATATATATTCAAATCCTTGGAAAAGTTGTGTGCAGTTGTAGAGGATCACTGAAATGACCCATGATCTTATGTTAAATTATAGTTCTGAAATTTGCCATTTTTGGCCACCCTTTTTTTAAATCAAAGTGCTTGGCCCTTCAGCAGTACCATAAGCTTTGTGAGGGAGAGCCCCGCCCCTATGAAGCCACAGTGATGGGGAAGGTGACCCGAGGCCTCGTCGTCACTGATCAGTTCAGGACCCCTCTCTCCAGGGGATAAAACAGTGGCTTCTTCTGGGACTCACCCCGCTGAAGCTGTCAGACATGCAATGTCGTTGGGCTAAGAAGCTGGGCTTGAAGCTGCCGCCGACCCTCTTCCCTCATGTGAGTAAAACGCGTGTTAAGTTTTAGCCTAACGGGTGCGGCCAGAGCTGACAGCTCGGCACAGGCCTCTGAGTCTGGTGTCTAACTCTACAAATGAACTGCAGAAAACGGCCAACACTTTCTTGTCTTTTGAGTTGAAAAACAGGATCTTGACACTTTCAGGTGAGACAGTGTGGTCTTGAATCATGTTTTTAATCCTCAAGTGTCCTGTCTTGAGTGTCAGAAGGCCCAGACCTGGAAATTTGACATGAACAAGGAAAGGGGAAAAGCTGAAATGAAGGCCTACGCTGTCCTCAAATTAAATAGACGGGAGGAGGGGATCCCCAGAAGGTTCAAGGCACCGAGGCCTCGTGGTCGTCTGGGAGATGTCAGAAGGAGCCCAAAAGCAGGAGAGACTCCTCCAGGGGATGTTCTGGGAAACTCCACACTTAGAAGAGGTGAGGCAAGGGTAGAGAAGGATCCTGTAGCTCCATGGAAAGGCTTGGGAAAGAATCCACAAAGGCACCCAAGCCTGCTGAGGTCCAGAAGATGTGTCAGGTAGCGCTAACAGCACTGCCCACAGATTCTCAAGAGGAAGGTGGGAGGGTGAGGAGAGGGGTGACGTGCCCCGAGGATGCTCCCAGACTTGGTGAAGGTGCCCGGTGAATTTTCACTGACTAAAAGTCAAGGCTTGACAGCAACCATAGGAATGATGTCATGGGGGGTATAAAACTGATATGCTGAAAAATGTGGCAAGTGTTTTACCTTGTTGACTACGTGGCATCTGCTATAAGGCAGAAACAAATGCTGTAGAAAAAAGTGTGTATAGTTATAGAAAGATGAGGTTATATTTTGCATTATATGTGGTTTATAAAATTATATATGCTGGGATCCAGAAAGTATGGTGGTCTGGTATTGCCTTATTTTTTTTAACTATTAAAGTTATGTTTTCACTGTGTTTTCTTTAAACTTTTAGGCACCAAATTTGAGGCACTTCTAAATTTAAAGAAGAGAACCAAAATAAATACACTGTCTTCACCAAGTGTCCAGATATCGTAGTGCCAAGGTTTCATTTTTGTTCATTTCTAACGCATTTATTTTGACATTCTTTTGAAGAATCCGTGGAGAAACTGATAATTGATCATGTTAGTTTCCAAATGCCCTTGTTCTCAGTACATTAAATGTATCTGAAAGAATGGTTTGCTTAGCGTCCCCCTCAAAGAACCGCCCCCCCCCAAAAAAAATGTGTTTGCATTTTTATGTCTGCCCCATGGTGAGGAGAGGGAGGATGAGGGAGTACTGTCTGCTGACCATGTAATTCAGTGAATAATAAACTATTAGGGACACAGACTAGTTGAATCAAAATTAAGATGTAAAAAGTGAATTAAATGATGGGAGAGAGCAGGAGAGTGGGAAAGTCAGATGGAGCAGGACACAGAGGCACTCAAACCAGCATGTGGCACTTCCTGTGTGACCGGGTCGGTCAGCACAGAGAAGCCGCGTCAGCCTGGACCCTGGAAAGCTGGGATTCCAGTTTGTTCTTGAAAAGACTTGCTAGTTCAGATTTCCCTGTGCATCCTTCCCACGTACATTTGAGGCTTTTTCTCTTGTTCCTCTGTGTCCTTGTGGGAGCTCAGCGTACGCGTGGCTGTGTTCGTCCTAGTAGCGTCTGTGTGCCCTCCTTTCCTAGGGGGTCTGGAGGGCCCTTCCCGGGCAGCCCTAAGACTCATGGATGCTTCTCTTGCAACAGTGCTTGTCGGGAGCACTGAGTTCACCAAAGGGGGTGACATTTCTCAGGGTGATATAACCCTTCCTCTGTGCTTTGACCCCACATTCTGTTCTCTTCTCCTGTAATGTAAGCTTCTCCTGTGATTCCACCAGAGTTAATGTGCATGCTACTCTGAATGCTCCCCCTCCTCCAACAAGGAGACCTGAGCTGCTGCTGGGGGCAACTCGAGGACGGGCTGTACCTCGACTGGATGCGTGTCCAGCAGTGTCCAAGATTAGTCTTTTATGTACAAGCACAGAAGAGAATGAGTCAGAGACAGAGAGACAGGCAGAAAGAGGGACCAGGAGACAAAGAGAGATGGAGAGAGAGAGACCAGAGATGCAGAGAGATGCAGAGAGACAGAGACAGAGCCTGCACAGTAAGCCTTCTTAACACCCCGGATGCCCCCTTTCCCCACACACTGGAAAATCCTCTTCCCTTTAGGTTTCATGTAGAGTTTAATTCCCAAAGGGGAAACAAACATTACCAATACCATCTGGTGTATATATTAGTAAAGGTGTTAAGATGCTCTTTTTTACCTTGTTAAGAAAACATAATTGTATACTTGTGGTTTTGTTCTGCGGTTCCCAAGTGGGACTGGGAACCCTGGAGAGAAGTTAAGCGTGTGACAACGTGAGACTTGTCAAGAGTCTTTCTCATGAACACCTGGAGGAGGCCCAAGGGAAAGAGCTTGAGGGGTGCACCTACTTCCCTTGTGTCTTCAGCTCTCAGTGATTCTAAACCAGACGAGCAAGCCACCTATGACTGCTAAAAAATTGTCCAACTCTTCCCCTCCTTCACGGCAGCCCCCCTGCCCCCATGCTCTAGGAAGGTGGAGGGATCCACATACCAGCTCTTTGGAGAGCTTGTTCCTGTGTGGAGTCCGTGCATTTGAACTTCTTGAAATCTCAGCTCTCCGATGGGCTCCAGTACAACTAAGGCTTCTGTAGATCATTCAGCATTTTCTGTTTGTTTGTATGGGAGTGATGTTCTTCTGAAACATTTCACCTCGTGAATCCAAGGGCAACTCTGGGTTGGTTTTGAATTGGCAGCACATTTTGAATTTTGTCAACCTCCCTCTGTCCAACCCTTGGTGGCCCCTGACCTCAGTGTTTCAGGCCACGACCCACGAGTCTGAGGGAAGACGCCCTTGGCACCTCAGCGCACCAGCCACCGTTTCCAATTTCAACGTCCTCAGAACTAGGGAAACCTCCACTGCAGGTTTGCTTTGCTGGGGCTCGATCCTGTCCTTGATGTTGGCCACATAGAACTTCAGTACCTTCCCTGTTATCATCAAGCAGATTTTCTTAAACATAGTTTGTCCATTTTTTCTACTTTATTCACTGGAGGATTTTGTCTAAGTTAGCCCACCGTGACTGGCAACAAATCATTTTCTTTATTTTCTCATATAAACGTTGCCGTTTTATGGGGTCCTGTTACATATACAGATGAATTTAGGAATCAGTTGCCAAGTGTGGTATTGAGACTTCCTGCCAAAAAATGTGTCTTTTTTAGCAGTGGATGGGGAAATAAGCAAATTTTCCAGTTGCTTTTTCTTTTCTTGTCAGAGGTCATCATTTGCAAAATTTAAGATACATTCAAAAGAAGAGATAAATAAAAGTTTAAAAAAAGTAAAAAAGTAAAAGTAAAAAAAATGTAAAAGCTGATAAGGAAAAAAAGTAAAAATAAAAAAATGTTTTTTAAGTGTCTTCTTTTCTAAATTTCTTTCACGGATTCAGGCATAAGGGCATTGTACCGTCAGTGTTGTTCGTTGATACCCTAAGTAAACTCAGCTGCTGGAGATCACAGTGAGGTGCCCCCTTTCTTCACCTTTCCAGACTTGCTGTAATGAGAGTGGATGTCAAATCGATTCATACATTTACAATTAATATTTATATGCAGTACATTTTAGTATTGGGCTAAATGACATGTAAAGCTTCTGCATAGTCGTAGTGGTATTGAACATTTGATCACCACCAAATGGAAACTTTGGATTGTTTATCAAATCAGTCACTAAAGTGAGAGTAAAGATTCGAGGTAAAGGAACAGGCCTGGCATGGCAGAAACAACCTATAAATAGCACTTAGATGCGCACACTAAATTTAGAGAACAGTTATCTTACATACTTGTGTTCAGTACTTATAATGGTATAACCTGCAACTGACAGAAAATGAATTTCTGCTGCAAAGGAAGAAATAAACTCTCCTTGTGGCTAACAAATTGTATGTTAACTGTGAAACAAATATTGAGTTTACATTTTATTCTATAAGTCCCACAGTCTTAAGATCCTTATGTTTTAATTACATTTAATATTTCAAAGGTACTTAAAAACTTTATGGTGACAGTTTACATACTTCTCAGGTGGCAAAAAAAGGGAAAACTTTGAAGATGTTTTATTGTCATATTCAAATGGGAAAACTTTAAGAAAAAAGTGTCTGGGTTTTAAAGTCAACAGCAAAAAAATTGAGGGAGAGAACAATTGTTCTTCATTTTTCTCTACTATGCAAAATGTATTTTTAACTCCAAGCAGGCTTTTATTTTAAAAGAGATTCCTTTGAAGTGCATCTGCTGAACAGACATTATGAACCTCAAAGCTGTCTTCATTTGTGCTGCATACAAGTGACAGGGAGTATGCGGTGCTACACACTATCCAGGGCTTCATGGTGACCAGACCGACGTGAGGCTGTCGGAAGTTCATTTGGAGAAGCGCGGCTTGCAGGCAGGGGCTGTAGGGAACCCAGAGTGCTGAAGGAGATGGCTGGGTGAGTTTCAGTTTCACCCTGAAATCCACCCCCCCCGCCCAGAGATCTTCCCCTTCACCAGGGCGGAAGGCCCCTAAACCCATGGAAAGCCCACCAAAAATACAGTACTGGAACCAAAAACTGCAGGAGACTTGCCTGCTAAATTATTAATTCTCCTGCAGGGCATAAGAGGTCGGAGGACAACCCTAATCCCAAACACAATTCTCTTCGCCTGGGGGATGCCAGGCTGAAAAACAAAGCACAGCCTTCCTTTACCACCCTGATAGCTGTCTCACAGGAACCACCCCCTCTCATAGGTAGGCTCTTGTGTGTCTCTGTTTCTGTATTTCTCTCCTCTGTTTTTCCATCGTTGCAGGTCATAGATGGATGTTCCTCCTTGTCTTCTGGTCTGAGATTGAGTTATTGCAAAAATCCTGTCCCCAGGAGCCGTGGGAAACAGTAGAGCCCAGGTGCAAATCTCCTGTCACTATTTGAATATTGTGCAAAGAACAGTCCAAAATGCCCATAAAAATGTGGCAGCTACCATAGGGCTCAGCTTTCAGGGTCCCAGATAGAGAATGTAAGATGCTTCCAGCAAAAGGTATTTCCAAAGCTATTTTAGGAGAAAAGTAAAACCCAAACTTTGGAGTGTATTAAGTGCTCTCTGAAAAGCACACCACCACTTGGAGTACAGCAGTGAGTGTTCCTCTGTGGGACCATCCTGTGCTCATTAAAAAACAATGCATATTCATCACTGTGCTTAGCCCAGCTGGGCTACACGTAGTCCCTCCCCACTCCTCACCTCTTTTTTTTTTCCTAGTATACGTTTTATTTTTTAAAAATCTTTATTTACTTATTTATTTTGGCTGTGTTGGTTCTTAGGGCCCTTCATTGCAGTGCGTGGGCTTCTCTCTAGTTGTGGCGCGGGGGCTTAGTTACCCTGCGGCATGTGGGATCTTAGTTCCCTGACCTGGGATTGAACTGGTGTCCCCTGAATTGCAAAGCGGATTCTTAAGTCCTGGACCACCAGGGAAGTTCCCCCACTCCTCACCTCTTTAGGGGCAAACACCCTGGGATGCTTTCCGTGTCAGACCTCCCGTCTCTTTTACGATTGTATCTTATTCTTCATTGAATCTCCAGCCCCAAGGACATAGCTGGCCCACAGCTAATCAGCATTCAATTTTTTCCAATAGAGGAAAGCCACCTAGGAGACAGTGGATTTGGAAATGCTTTGAAAATGTGAAGTTACTTTATCTCTGTTCACTTCATCAAATGTTTAATGAGTGACTAACACGTGTTAGACTGTCAGCAGATATCTGAACATAGTTACAAAGATAGAGAAATGCTTTCTACATAGTGTGTCTATAACAAAACTGGGGCTACATTAAAAAACTCATAAAGGACATATCCCAGTATTATAGGATAACAGAATCTTAAATTTGAAATAGAGCTCAGAGGACACTGAATTCAAATTCCACCTCATACAGTTTCTCCCTTCTACAGCGTTTTGACATATTACTGTTGAAATTCTGGTTAAATACTGTACGTGAAATATTCTGTATTTCTGAAATAGCCCCGTAATTGGTCTAAGGCTTTGAATGTTTTAAAGAGGAACTCACCTGAGGGCTGGAAAGTTACACAAGTGACAAACAGATTGTTCTCTACCGGCTTCAGATCCAGAAGTCACAGTGTCCACGTTTACTTAAAAGACGAAGTGACGTTCGAGGGGATGGTGTCAATTCTTCTCTCCTTCAGGCACTGAGCTGAAACGGAGTGTTTTTGAAAGATATCCCCGATTTTCTTTAGGTCTTTAAGGTCAGTTCCTCCCAGAACTGAAGTGACCACGTGTCAGAGGAGAGTTGCTGTTGGAAGTCTTTGTTTCCACACAAGCCTGTCAACCTTGCCATCTGGTTTCTAGAGTGTACAGATATCTCCTTGCCGTTAGGAGTGCTTATTTGCCAGGCTTTCAACAGAGAATGCAGCTTTGAACCATATGCTCTTACTGAAAACTTAGATGAAAAAAATATGATTGAGGTTTAAAAGTGAGCCTAGCCAGTTGTGTTTGTCCAAGTCAAGAGTGAGGCTGTGCAGATCACGGAGAGGGATGGGGACTTTCTGTCACAATGTACCCTCTTCAGCGTCTCGGTCACCCTGAGCCCGGGTCCCTCCTCTTGGAGTGCTGATCAGGTTCAGAATACCCCCAAATGCTCGACGTTCTCTAGAGTAACAGCCAGGAGTCAGGTGGCCACACTCCCTTTGAGGATTGGAGTGTGTTATTTTGGTGTGTGCTTCTAGAAATTACATCTTTTCCTTCTCACCTCGGAAGTCGCTGGATCCCTGCAGTAGTAAGCCCACGTGTGGTGGCTCTGGCTCCTTTCTTGTCTCGCGGATGCGAGTGGGGCTCCACGTCTCTAACTGACGGAGGTCACCGTGCAAAGCCCAGCCTCTGGGAAGGAGCCCACATCCATGTTCCAGGATAACAGCCTCAGAAGCTCTCCCTTCAACCCCTGGAGAACATTCAGCCTCCTCCCAGTTCCCTGCTTGTTTCACGCCTGGTGTGGGGAGGCGATCTGGCTTCTGGTCAGAATCAGCTTTATTGACCTGGATCCGGCTGAGTGGAAAAGCTGCAGAGGTGACAAAAGATCAGGCGAATCGAGCACAACTTGACCCGACCTCTTACAAATGTTGGGGCAGAGATTCTGCTCAAAGAGGGATACCTATCACCGATTTGGTTTTCTCCCTCTGTCCTCTGCAGAGTCATCCTGCTGATAACAGATCTAGTTCAAACCTAGGATAACACAATGCAGCTGCATTGCCTTAAACAGAAATAGAGTGTATTGTTGTGATTTCTTCCAGAACGGTGGCATTAACCCTGAGTGTCATTTGGCCATGCTCTCAGCTTTGGGGTTGCTGTACTCTGAGTAAAGCACTGGCAGCTGGGTGCTCTATTCGGGGTGGTAGTGGCCAGGGGAAATCCACCCCAAAACGCTCTGCAGCCACTCCAGCCTAAGGAGCGAGTTCTGAGGACAACTTAGGAACTCTCCTTGTCTATCCGAAACCCCTGTGTCACTCACATGCTTTTCATGTCAGTTACTCCTAATGCTCCATAGTTTGTTAACAAGATACTCTTTCCCTGTGCGTGAGGAGGAGAGAGGTGGTGGTGGGGAGGCTCAGAGAGGAGGACGGATGGAGGGGAAGGAAAGAAAGTGGAAGGAGAATAAAAGAGAAGAAGGGAATCCCGCCTTTCCTAGCTTCCCCCGGACCACACAGCACCTTCCTACTGTTACAGAGAAAGAATATTCATGACGCACCTTAAAGATAATGAGGCAGGCTTCATTTAGAACCCGAGCGATTGGTGTAGGGACCAGGGTGATGGGATTTTACAAAGGATATGACTCAACTCTGGATGCCGTGTGGGCCAGTGGGGGTCACAGCCAAGGGGCAGGGACGGGGCATGGGTGGGACATTCCTGAGAGGGAACGTCAGGGCTTGGAGGGGTTCTGGCTGAACCCACCTACCAGTGGCGGGTGGGGATGAGAAACTGGATCAGATGTTGAGGCTGGAGGGTTCTTGTAGGGTGACTTACCAGGGTGCTTGCTGAAGTCGGCTTTTACAAGGAGGTGCACAGGTGGGCTTGAGAGGAGTGTCAGGACCCGGATTAAAGTTTGGTCAGGCAAAGAACCTTTGTCACTCCCCAGCCTTCAACTCACGAAGGACTGAAAATTCCTCTAACTTCCTTCCCCACTTGGAAGCCCTCTGGTACTGAAATTTATCTGACACCCTGTTTGCCAATGACCTTACATGTCAGAGTCCTCACATCAATACTATTTTCCTCCCCTTAAGTGTTGGTGTTCACCCCAGTTTTGTCTTTGGGCCCTTTCTTTCCTTGCTGTACACACTCTTCACGGGCGAGCTCAGCCACCTGTTGGGTTTCAGCCTCCATCTGTAATCTAGTTTTTCCTAAATCTGCTCCGTCTGCAGGATGTCCCTCCCCTGAGCTCTGGACTTCTGTGTTTAACTGAGTATGCGACAGTTTCCCCTAGACATCAGTTCAGACATAACTCAAATGGACATTTTCTGAAATTGAACTTATTTTCTGATAGCAGTCCTTCCTTTGGAATTTCACAGATAGTTCAGGAATCTTGGCCTGTCACTGGAGATCCTTCCATCCTTTTCTTTGCTACCCATTTTCTATAGGGTTACAGAACTTATATTAATTCCAAGTGTCTCTTCCTTTCTTATGGCTTTTATTTGGAAATAGAATAAATAGGTAAATAACATAAAATATCAATAAGAAAAATAAGTAAAAGAAATAAATGGAGAAATCATACCTGGGGAAATACCTTTTAACAATTTTATATTTGAACTATTACTTATGTTATCCACAACTGTTAAGAAAAATTAATGAGTTGAAGAAAACTCTTATCAAATAGAATATATATAAGTGGAAAAAATCCCAATAATGTTTGCATTCAGTGCTGTCAATCACTTGACAATAAACTAATTTTGAATGGAGTACTTTTATTATTTTCTTTTTTTTTTCTTTGTACTGGAGTATATTTGATTTACAATGGTGTGTTAATTTTTTCTGTACAGCATAGTGACCCGGTTATACATATACATATGTATTCTTCTGTATATTCTTTTCCATTCTGGTTTATCCCAGGACGTTGAATAGTGTTCCCTGTGCTATACCGTGGGACTCTGTTGTTTATCCACGAATGTGGTACTTTTATAGAAGACAAGCTCTCCAGCGTGTTTTTGTTGGTTTTGCTTGTTTTTCAGCAGGCCTCTCTCTGCAGCTGCCCGGATCCCATCGTGAACGGCCACATCAGCGGCGATGGCTTCAGTTACAGGGACACCGTGGTTTATCAGTGCCACCCTGGTTTCCGGCTCGTGGGGACTTCCATCCGGATATGCTTGCAAGACCCCAAGTGGTCCAGACACACCCCAGTCTGTGTCCGTAAGTACAGCCTGTGAACTAAGTCAGCGGGTGCTTCCCTTCGTGGTGTTTTCTTTTGTCATTAGGTAATAACACAGACCCGTTTAAGCTCAGAGAAAGGATGGAGAGCTGTCAGAAGAGAGAGAACATGGGCGCTCCTCCCCTTCCGTCTCTGGTCTTCCTCCCATTCCATGTCCTTCCGACGCCTCCTGCAGGCTCCCTCCACATTTAATTTGCTCACCAACTCATCTCAGATGGGTCCCAGGATGAGGGATGTCAGGCACGCATTCCCCCAACGTTATCCCAGGACGACAAGGTGGAAACAGCATCCGACCAGAGGAGGATAGAGGTGCTGGGTCTGAGTCTGCAGGTTGGCTGTGCAGGGGCCCCACGGTAGCCAGCCCCCCAATCTTCTGTGTTGTTTTGTGTTTTTGTCATTGCTTCATCAAGAGCACAGAGAGTTTGTACGCAATCCTTCCTTTAGTAAAGAGGTGAAATTGTATGTAACCATTGTCCTCAAACTTTATAACTTGAGAGACGAATGCTGACTCCTATTTTCTCTCTCTCTTTTTTTTTAAACATCTTTATTGGAGTATAATTGCTTTACAATGGTGTGTTAGTTTCTGCTTTATAACAAAGTGAATCAGCTATGCATATACATATATCCCCATATCCCCTCCCTCTTGTGTCTCCCTCCCTCCCACCCTTCCTATCCCACCCCTCTAGGTGGTCACAAAGCACCAAGCTGATCTCCCTGGGCTACGTGGCTGCTTCCCACTAGCTATTGGTTTTACATTTGGTAGCCTGTGTCCATGCCACTCTCTCCCTTTGTCCCAGCTTACCCTTCGCCCTCCCCGTGTCCTCAAGTCCATTCTCTAGTAGGTCTGCGTCTTTATTCCCATCCTGCCTGCAGGTTCTTTGTGACCTTTTTTCGTTTTGTTTTTTAGATTCCATATATATGTGTTAGTATACGGTATTTGTTTTTCTCTTTCTGACTTACTTCACTCTGTGTGACAGACTCTGGGTCCATCCACCTCACTATAGATAACTCAGTTTCGTTTCATTTTATGGCTGAGTACTATTCCATTGTATATATGTGCCACATCTTCTTTATCCATTCATCTGTTGATGGACACTTAGGTTGCTTCCACGTCCTGGCTATTGTAAAAAGAGCTGCAGTGAACATTGTGGTACATGACTCTTTTGAATTATGGTTTTCTCAGGGTATATGCCCAGTAGTGGGATTGCGGGGTCATATGGTAGTTCTGTTTTTAGTTTTTTAAGGAACCTCCACACCGTTCTGCACAGTGGCTGTATCAATTTACATTCCCACCAACAGTGCAAGAGGGTTGCCTTTTTTCCACACCCTCTCCAGCATTTAGTTTTTGTAGATTTTTTGATGATGGCCATTATGACTGGTGTGAGATGATATCTCATTGTAGTTTTGATTTGCATTTCTCTACTGATTAATGATGTTAAGCATCCTTTCATGTGTTTGTTGGCAATCTGTATATCTTTTTTGGAGAAATGTCTGTTTAGGTCTTCTGCCCATTTTTGGATTGAGTTTTTTGTTTTTTTGATATTGAGCTGCCTGAGCTGCTTGTACATTTTGGACATTAATCCTTTGTCAGTTGCTTCATTTGCAAATATTGTCTCCCAGAGAAATGGAAATAAAAAGAAAAATAAACAAGTGGGACCTAATGAAACTTAAAAGCTTTTGCACAGCAAAGGAAACCATAAACAAGACGAAAAGACAACCCTAAGAATGGAAGAAAATATTTGCAAATGAAGCAACTGACAAAGGATTAATCTCCAGAATTTGTAAGCAGCCCATGCAGCTTAATATCATAGTAGTCTCTTATGATTTTTTGTATTTCTGTGGTTATTAGTTATGTCTGCTAACTCTTTTATTAGTTTAATTATTTGTGATATTTCTGATTTTAATTATTTTAAGTGTTTTTTTTCTTGGTGAGCCTGGCTAAAGGTTTGTCAGTTTTGTTTATCTTTTCAAAGAACTTGCTTTCAGTTTCATTGATAATTTCTACTGTCTTTTTAGCTTCTATTTCATTTATTTCTGCTCTCATCTTCATTATTTCCTCCTTGGGCTAACTTTAGGTTTCATTTGTTCTTCTTTTTCTAATTCCTTGCGGTTCAAATTTAGGTTGTGTATTTGAAGTTTTTCTTATATCTTGTAGTAGGAATTATCACTAAAAACATTGCTCTTAGAACTGCTGTGTAGCATTCCAGAAGTTTGATGTGTGTATTTGATGTGTACACGTATAGGAGTGTAATTTTCTTTTCCTTGTCGTGTCCTTGTCAGGTTTTGGTAACAGGGTAATGCTGGCATGATAAGTTAGGAAGCATCCCTCATCTTCAACTTTTTCAGCAAGTTTGAGAAAGACAGGTATTAAATCTTCTTTGACTGTTCGGTAAAACTGACCAGCGAAGCCTGCTGGTCCTGAACTTTTTTTGGTGGGAAGTGTTGGATTACTGATTCAGTGACCTTACTAGTTATTGGTATGTTCAGTTTTCTATTTCTTCATAATTCAGTCCTGCCTTGTATGTTTCTAGGATGCATCCATTTCTTTTGTGTTGTTCAATTTGCTGGCATATAATTGTTTATAGCAGCCTCTCATAATGCTTTGTTTTTCCATGGTGTCAGTTATAACGTCTCCACTTTTATTTCTGATTTTATTTATTTAAGCCCTATCCTTTTCTTGATGAGTCTAGCTGAACTTTTGTCAATTTGTCTATCTTTTAAAAGAAAAAAAGCCTCTTAATTTCATTCATCTCTTCTTCATCTATTGTCTCTCGAGTCTTTGTTACATTTATTTCCATCCCGATCTTTGTTATTTCTTTCCTAATAGTACCTTTGGGCTTCACTTGTTCTTCTTTTTCTGTTTTCTTCCTGTGTAAACTTAGTTTGTTTCTTGAGGTAGGCATTTTATCACCAAGAACCTACCTCTTAAAACTGCTTTTGCTGCATTCCATAAATCTGTTATGTTGTATTCTCATTTTCTGGAGGTTGTTTTTCTTTAAATTTCTCTTTTGATTTCTTCATTGACCCATGGACAGTTCACTACATGTTGATTGATCTCACACATCTGTGAACTTTCCAGTTTTGTTTCATAATTGATCTTTACTTTTACACGTGTTGCCGAATACACTTGAATCTTCCTTTACTTATTAAGTCTTGTTTTGTAGCCTAAAAAATAATTTCTTCTCCATAATGTTCCATGTGCTCTTCAGAAAAATGTATGATTCTGCTGATTTTTTGTTTGATGGAATATTCTGTATATATCTGATAAATCTATGTGATCTCACATGTTCTTTAAGGCCTACGTTTTCTTACTGATTTTCTGTCTGGATGATCTGTATGGTTGATGTAAGTGGAGTATTAGAATCTGCTACTATTATTGTATTAATGTCTATTTCTCCCATTTGGACTGTTAATATTTGCTTATATACTTAGATAGTTCTGTGCTGGGTGCATAAATGTTTACATATGTTATATCCTCTTACTGGATTGACCCCTTTATCATTATGTAATCTCCTTCTTTGTCTCTTAGTACAGTCTTTGTTCATAAACTCTATTTTGCCTGATATATATATATATATATATATATATATATATACATACATATATATATACATACATATATATATATATACACACAATCATTTTGATTTGTAAATGGGTCTTTTGTTATAAAGGCAAGATTAATCAGTCCCCACTGTTCAACAATTATTTATTATATGTGCAGGGCTCTACTCTCGGCAGTAGGCTTACTACAGTAGGAGAAAAATATTCTAGAAAATTATGAAGTAGAAGAAGGCAGAAGGAAGAAGAAATATATACTTCCAACCCATATCAACCCATGACAGTTGATATTTTGTTTTATTTGATTTTTATCTTTTATTCTCTAGATACTAGAATTGCATTTATTTTTTGCCTGGAAGAGGGCCTAGGATGAGGGAATCAGATTTATTCCAAGGAAATCCAGTAGATTTCTATGAGCTCTGCCTTTGAACCCATCTGTGGGATTCCCATCCACCTGTCTATTTACCTACCTGTCCACCCACTCATCCTCCCATCCGTCCATCTTATCTCTTTATCCACACATTTGTTCCATCACACATGCAACTTCTAGTGTGGATCACTCGCACTGTTCAGGATTCTAGAGGTACAGTGTGAAATAAAACAAAAACAGTTACCTTGGAACTTGTGACATAGGTGTGCTTTTAGAACTGATAGTCATTGATCTGTTTTGGCGGAATATATAGCTGAATTTCTTGTTAGGAAAATATACTTGGCATCTTTGAAATCCACCAGTGGACTGTTTTTGTACCTACAGGATTCTACTTCAGGAAAAAAGAAACTGTCTCCTGATGCAGCTGGAAGAAGCCATCTGCCTAATGTCCTATCTCCAGTCCGAGTTACAAAGGTAGGTAACATGATTATCATGTTATAACATAGTGGCCGTGAACTTCACGATTCATTTAGCCTGGCTTTCTCTCCCAGAACTTAGAACCTGCAGTGGTTGTAAGTACAGGACAGGAAAGTGAAGACAGGATATTTTTAAGATGAGCTGCTTATATGTGACCCAAGGAATATGAGGAGAACCAAGTGTGACTTCAGAATAATGAATCTTAAGTCAGATTTATCGAAGGATTTTGTAACTCACAGCATCAGGAGTGTATATGTCCATCTACATAGATGCACACGTACACTTTTAATTATTTCTCTTTAAGATACTCATTTTAATTAGGCATGAATATCTTTAAAATCCGAGTTGGATGCTCAGTAAGAGCTCCAGTTCTCAAGCACTTACCGTATCGCGAAGTGTAGTGTTAAGGGCTTTCTGTGTATTATTTTCTCAGTTCTCCCCCTCACAGCGCCTTGAGGCAGGAACCGCTCTCATCCCAGCGCCGGGTGAGAAGGTGGGAGGCTCGGAAAGGGCAAAGCCCTTGACCAAATCAGCTGCATACAGCTAGTCTTGAGTGTGAGCTGGAACTTGAGCTCGAGCAAGAGCCCTTGACGTTAACTACTGCTCTCGACTGACATTCAAAGAAACAAAGGAAATATTTACGAAGGGGCGGGGGTGGGGGTGGGTGTCTTAAAACGCTCAGAGGTGTTGAAGAGGCGCCGGGGTGAACGGGCCCGAGGCAGAGGTTTGCTCCTCGTGGAGCTCGGCTCGCGGTGGGGACGGGCGGGCTCCAGGCTGCTCTTGTCGTTTCAGCCTGTCCGCCAGCACCCTGACCGTCTCCTCGGGGAGCAGCCGCGGCTCCCTGGCCTCCAGCCGGGGCTCCCTGAGCTCCGTCAGCTTCACCGACATCTACGGCCTCCCGCAGTACGCGAGAAGCCCGACGCCGAGGGCGGCCCGCTCCTGCGCTTCGACCTCGTCCCCTTCGACTCCCTGGGCCGGGACGTCCCCTTGGCGGACGCCCCGGGCCCCGCAGACCTCCACAAACAGAGGCGCTCCCTGGACACGCCACAGTCCCTGGCGTCCCTGTCCTCGCGCTCCTCGCTGTCCTCGCTGTACCCACCCAGCTCGCCCTTGGACACGCCCTTCCTCCCGGCCTCGCGAGACTCGCCCCTGGCCCAGCTCGGGGACGCCTTCGAGGTGGCGGGCCTGGGCCCCCCTGGACAGGCTGCGTGCTCAGGCCTCCGCCGTGGGGGACGAGGACCCGCCGGGCGCGGCGTCCCTGCCGCCGCACGGGTGCCCCAGGAACGGGGAAGGACCTCGCGAGCGAGGACCCCAAGCCGCTACCGCTCCCATGGCTGCAAGTACGTACTGATGGGTCCGGTGGGTGCCCCGGGGCCGGGGAGGAAAGGTCTCGAGCTCAGCTGGCTCTGCTGTGGCCTAGTGAGCCCTCAGCTTAGGACCCTCCAGGGCAAGAGGAGGCCCGCACGCACGCACGCACGCTCGCCCGCCCGCCCGCTCCCTTGCTCGTTCCGCGTGCTTTTGCCCTGGGTCCTTGAAATGTCATGGAAAGTAGTCTTTCCCAGCCATTTGGCTTGTTTTCAGAATATACTTAATTGTCGAAAATGAGACAGTTCCTCCGCATTCGGAGGCTGCTAAAGAAGTACTTGGGCCTTAACGAACTCTCCAGGGCGTGTGCCCACATGCAACGTTCTGTGTGTTCCCGCCTCAGACCAGCACTGGCACTGCTGTCTGGCTGTGGCCCGGCAGAAATCTCTACTAACGTTGGCCCTGTGACTTCATCTCTTCATCCTTTGTTCCTGGAATTTTCAAAGACTTAATTCTGTCAAACAGGAAATGACAGTATTTTGGATGATTTCAGAAGTTGTCGCAGTAAGCATTAGTCATTTCTACCAAATTACTTTCTCTGGTGCTCTTCAAATCCTTGCCTACTCAACTCTAACTGCATATCCTTGGGCACACCCTTAGACCTGGTTGACTCTCGGCTTCATTGCTCTTCAACAAATACACCATTTTGTTACCCATGGGTTATAGACACAGTCCTAGTTTCTCTCAGCATTTACATATCTATTGACCAGCTATGTTCTGAATCAGTCCCTTGGCTAATTGGCACCTCCGTTGTTTTCCTATCTTTTTTGTTTGCAAATGCTGCTCATACATTATTTCAACATCCCAATATAAATTATTTCCATAGTTCATATGCATATGTAAGCTGTATTTACTTTGTTCTTTTTTATACACATATTCTCTTGTTCATCTTCACTTATTGTCTAACTTTACTCTTTCCTTTTCCCTTTGCAAACTTTCCTTAAAACGTTTCCATTTTCACTTATTGTCTAGCCTTTACTCTTCTTTTCCCTGTGCAAACTTTTCTTTTCCCTATGCAAACAGTCCGAAATATAGAAGTATCAGTCCAGTTATACACAAAGTCAGCAAAAGATTTAAGGACCCCTTTCGGTCCACGGGAGAGACTGGGTGGGAAGGAGAAGAGCTGACTTAATTTCTTTATTTTTCATCCACCACTTGGTGGTGGATGTTATAGCGCTTCAAGCTTCTTAGACTGGGAGGTCTTTGCTGTCGGTACGGTCAGATACTGCCACCTGGTGGTGCGTTCACATATGAGTAGAATTGGGCCCTTACAAACTAGAGGTACTTGACTCAGTGAATGGGTCCTGATAGGTGCTTGCGCAGGGCTGGGTGAGCAGCTTCAGGCATGGACGCAGGGTGACTCCTTGCCTCCCTTGATGCTTGTGGGAATGCCTGAGCTTAGAGTCATCGCAGCTTCATAAAATTGGCAAGGATCGCAGTACTCATTACAATAACCCCACCCCTCATTTATGACGCCCGAGGTCATGTAGTTCCCTCCACTCTCCAGTCTAAGAACAGTACAGTCTAAGTTTGACTCAAGCAAGCTTTAGTGAGAAAAATTTTAGTAACATAAAATTCAGAGTTGCCCATTGTGTTTTAAATCAGTCTGAGGGGACAGAGGTGGGGCAGGGGAGTGGGGAAATAAACTGTCATCGTTAACTGTTTTTACATGTTTACTACAGTTTTATGGTCCCCACACTTTAAAAGTCAAATGTGGCACGATTCTGAAATCTGTTTCTGTTTTCATTTCGCACTGGTGTTTGCTAATATAAGTCCATAAATATTTTGACTTTGTTCATCTGTTTATTGATGTTTTTATTACATTCATACCCTGTTTAACATTGTTGGCTTAAATTCTACAGTTTTTTCACTTTGTGCTTTTTTTTTTTTTTTAAATCTCTTTTCTCATGTGGCTCGACAGAAACGTTCACTGTAAGTGACCTTGGACTTCCGCTTCGCCTTGCTGGTCAGGCTGTGCCACATGCTTGTGCAGTGAATCAATGTATTTAGGATGGTCGGGGTGTGGTCAGGAAGGGCATAGCTCATGGCTGTGCTTTAATGTAGCTCAACAGTTGCTCTTATTATTGTTGTCGTTTGAATGGTATTCATCCTGGCTCTGAAAGTTGTGTAAGAACTTTTCTAAGAGCTTGACGTATTTTTTCCTTCTTGCGTTTTTTCCCCAGACTTTAGCGCTTTCATTATTTTAATAGGCCAGCTGGCAGCTTTGCCCACGATGTGATTTTCCTTATACTTTCCTCCCTTTTGTCAGGCAGCGTTGCTGTCCTTAGGTCTCAGTGTCTGTTTGTCTGTGTTTCATGATGGAAAGATCAGAGGTTTATAAAATGAATGTGTGGAAGCTTGTTTATTCCTTACCTCACTGGCGTTGCTCCCCACTTTCCGTCTCGTTGCCTAGAAGCCCAAGTGCAGACGGTTGCGGTGTGTACTGTGGGGTGTGCCTTGTGCTTTCTTCCTCAGCCAGGGCAAACGCTGAACGTACCTCCTTCTGTCAACTCCTGCATCCAGTTGCTCCGTGAATGTGCTAAGCCCAGGATCACTGAGGATTGATTCCCCCATTTCCTTTCTCTCTTCATC
Organism: Mesoplodon bidens; assembly: GCF_964165515.1. Taxonomy (NCBI): domain Eukaryota; kingdom Metazoa; phylum Chordata; class Mammalia; order Artiodactyla; family Ziphiidae; genus Mesoplodon; species Mesoplodon bidens. The sequence continues at coordinate 347,946 of NW_027672600.1, read as the reverse complement.
CACTTTCACTGCAATGAGAGAGAAATTTTGTCAGTTACACCATTGGGTTGCCTGGAAGTTAACTGGATCATTGTGCAGTGTTACTTCCTTAAAGGCACGTAAGGCCGAGTGTCAGGGCTGGGAATGGAAGTAGTGAGCCGATGTGTTTGCTGGCGTTCCATGCAGCAAACTGAGCGGTTCTATCTGCAGTTTAGAGCTGGAGGGAGGCTCTGGGTCCTTCCGTGGGGCCGGGGTGACGAGCAGAGCTGGACCTGGGAGTCGTCATCTACGATCTGAGAGTCGGTGCCTCCGGCCACCCTAGGAAGAAGCCAGCTTCTGCCGCTGACTGAGCCGGAGCCAGTGGCCCCAACGCTGGGCGCTGCAGACCTTTGAAAGGTCGGCTTTTGTCTGCAGTTAACATTGTGAGACCAAAGGCCACAGCCCTGTCTCTTTTTGTTGTTGTTGTTGTTGTTGTTACGCGGGCCTCTCACTGTTGTGGCCTCTCCCCTTGCGGAGCACAGGCTCCGGACGCACAGGCTCAGCGGCCATGGCTCACGGGCCCAGCCGCTCCGCGGCATGTGGGATCTTCCCAGACTGGGGCACGAACTTGTGTCCCCTGCATCGGCAGGCGGACTCTCAACCACTGCGCCACCAGGGAAGCCCGCCCTGTCTGTTTTGTACCCCGATGAATATATCTGGGTTTAATTGTTGCTGTGAATAATAATTTGGCTGAAAAGAGAGATGGTTGGGGACTTCCCTGGTGGCGCAGTGGTTAAGGATCCGCCTTCCAATGCAGGGGACACGGGTTCGAGTCCTGGTCCAGGAAGATGCCACGTGCCACGGAGCAACTAAGCCCGTGTGCCACAACTACTGAGCCTGCACTCTAGAGCCCGCGAGCCACAACTACTGAGCCCAGAGCTGCAACTACTGAAGCCTGCACGCTCTAGGGCCTGTGTGCCACAACTACTGAGCCCATGCGCTGTAACTGTTGAAGCCCGCATGCCTAGAGCCCATGCTCCGCAACAAGAGAAGCCGCCGCCCTGAGAAGCCCGTGCACTGGAATGAAGAGTAACCCCCGCTCGCCACAACTAGAGAAGGCCCAGTGCAGCAACGAAGACCCAACGCAGGCAAAAGAAAAAAAAAAAAAGAAAAGAGATGGTTATTGGTGTCAGGGGTGCACAGATGTCTAGATTTTTAGTTTCTAGAGCTTAGATGGCCAGAGAACAGAGAGAGACAAGAGGGACCTGCATTATTAACAAGAGGCATCATGATGCTTGAGTGAGGCTCACTTCGGGGCTTTACGGTTTAAGCCTGTGTTCTGACCGTGTGTGCCTCTCTCAGAAGTGTTGAGGTTCCTGTGTCCGTCATCACATTTTGCAGTGGGAGACGGCATGCCTGTTTCTGTTGCTTTTGTTAAAAGAAACTTGTTGCTGTGAGGGAAGGAATAGAAAGAGTTGATGAAATGGTAAAAGGGAAAGTGTCAGTGGTTGTCTTTGGCTCTTGGTTAAAACCGATATGAGACAAAAATTAGCTGCCCAGTGAAGGTCCTTTCTAATCCCAGGAGACAGTTCTGGAAGCCAGTCTGGCCCCAGGGCTGCTGAGGAGGACGCTGGGGTTAGAGCGGCAGAGGGGTCACGGAGACGTTGGCAAAGGCCGAGTCTGGGTGCATCTGTGTCCTCTGACTTGAAAGTCCCTCCATTTTGTTGGAGGTTATTTGATGATTTTTAAAAACTCTGTTTTCTGATTATAAAGCAGTGTAGCCTGTGTTCCTTGTATAAAGTATGGAGAATACCAAGCAGCGTCAAGGAGGAAACACCCCCCTCCTGCTTCTCGGAGAGCGCGCTGCCATCCGCGTGCAGGCGAAATCTCTCTCCAGGTCTTCCCGTGTGACACTCTCTCAAAGGGCCACGCCAAGGGCCTTCCCGCCACCTTCTGACCTGTGCGCTCATTAAGGAGGTGAAGGGAGATTGATGATCATTTAAAGGGCTTTTAAAGAAGTAGCCAGAAGCCTGTTTGTTCCATTTTCCAATATAAGAAAAGACTGGAGCAGAGTGCATGTAAACACACATCTGCACACGTGCTGGCCTGTCTCTGCCACTTCGTGCCTTTGTCTCTGCTCTGCCCTGGGCTCCCGCACTGTTGCCTCCTGAGCCCGGCCGTGTCTCTCGTCTGCAGCAACGACCCCCCGAGAAGACAGCGCCCAGAGGCTGGAGCGGAGAGTGCGCTGCGTGTCCACCTGCCTGTCCGATTACTTGCTGGCCAGCGACAGCGGCGTGTTTGAACCTCCCACCGAAAGGTTAGAAGCTGACCTTCTGGCCTCCCTGGGCTGACTTCCCAGAAGGCACCCCTGCTGAGACCTGTCTGGCTTGACACCCTGTGTGTCTCCGGGGTGCAGCTCTTCTGGCTTCTCTCCATGTGGGAGGGGCCCTGAGCATCCCCACGGACCCCCTCTGGTCCCAGGTGGCGTCTGGGGACTGGCCTGGCTTCGGGCATCTAGGATGACTGCTTTCTCTCCGGCCCCGGGGGTTGGAAGGCGTGAGCCCAGTAGAGCCGGAAAAGGAGAACCAGTGTGCGAGGGAGACCTGCTTTTCTAGAAAGGACGTTCACTAGAAATGGATGTTCCCCCCGTCCCCTTTCCTGAGCTGGAGGAGTCACTTTGCAAGGACAAAACCCCTTGTGGGCTTTATTTTGTTTGAGACCTTTGATGTCATGTTTTCAGCTCAGATACCTGTATATGTTTCATTTATTGCCAACTTTTTTTTTTTTTTTTGGCTGCGCCGCTCAGCTTGCGGGATCTTAGTTCCCTGACCGGGGATCGCACCCGCGCCCCCTGCAGTGGAAGCACGGAGTTTTAACCACTGGACCACCAGGGAAGTCCCCCCTGCAAAGCTTTTAAGAGTGTATGTTTTTGAACTTTGTCGTGAATATCACGTGGTTTTGAGAGGTATTTTCTCAAAAAGGCCACTTTGTCAGCAGGTACCCTGGGAGGTGACGTCATGGATCCTGGGGACCTGCCGTGCCCTGTCACTTAAAGCATTTATTTATGTCGCAACTTAATAAAGCCCTTCTCAGTAAGAAGCACCCCTAGTGTGAGAGAGCTTCTGCCGAGCCCGAGGTAACCAGGCCCCCTCGGAGTAACACGGTGCCTTTCCGACTGTGTTCAGGAGTGAGGATGCTGACGAGCCTGTGCGTGGAGACGCTTGTGGTAACGAGGGGCCCCAGATCGATGTTGGATTTTTGTGAGTACAGAAGACTCCTTCCCTGTTGCTCATAAAGACGATGGGTAGATTGGGGCCCGCCTGGCGACTCACACCTCCACACACAGGCCAGGAGGGATGGAGGGACCCGCGTGATCTGGGTGCTGCTCCCTGGCCTGGGTACCCCCAGGCCCATCTCAGCGGTCTCAGGTGAAGGGACAGCGGTGGCGGGAAGGAGAGATGGGCAAGAGCGGCTCCACTGCTGTCCTCCAACACTGAGTCACGGCTGGGGACGCTCACCCCGTGGGCACAGTCAGGCCCTCAGGAAAGTTCCCGCCGGAGGTGGGGTAGCCAGGTGCTGTGCAACACTAAGCGTTTTGGTTTCTAGCTACAGTGTCTAGAAAGGCAGTAACCAGCAGTGTTCAGATGAACAAGGCAGGATGTTCACATCCCAGCAGCTTTCTTTTGCTCACTCTTGTCATCCTAGCGTTTCTCGGCACTCGTGACATTCGGGCTGGGTCATTCTGGGTTGGGGGCTGTCCTGAGCCCCATGGAGTGTTGAGCAGCAGCCTTGGCCTCCACCCACTACATGCAGTAGCCCCCCTCCACTCAGTGTGACAGTAAGGAAAGCCTCTAGACTTTGCACAGGTCCCCTGGGGTGGGGTGAGGACCGCTGCAGTAGTTCAAGCAGGATTTCTGCACCGTGGGGCATTTGCAGTCTGTGAATGTGCCTTTTAGTTTCTAGGCACGACAGTGCCAGCGAGTGTCTCCTCGCGAACGTGCTCCAACTGAAGAACTTTGCCGGGCTGGTGGTGAAGGAAGACTGCAAAATGTAAGGTCCCGTGCCGGTGGGGGCCGTGTCCTCCCCCCGGGCCGTCCTCCACACGGCACCACTGGCTGACCTGCTGCACGTGGCAGTTTGGGGAGGGAAAAGACTGTCGTGGAACCTGAATTTAGAATAAAACGCCAGGGAATGTCTGTCTGAAATCTAAAGGATTGTAAGTTTTAAGAAGAGGCTGGTTTATTATTTGAGGCAGGTGGAGTTATTGGAGCCAGGCTGGTTATGTGCCGTGGCCATGCTGACAAAATGCTGGGTGCCCATCATCGGCAGCGTTGGGGCTGAAAACGTCCATCCTGGTCACAAGGCTGGTGGCGACACAGCCACACTCAGCTCTTGCGATCTGATGAGTTGCCTGAAGAGGCCTCAGGCTGGGCTCAGGCATCCTTGTCCGAGCAGGGAGAAGGAAATCTGTATTGTCCCCAGTGGGGAGATGGGTGCCCGATGGGGATGTGAGGTCCCACTCACCCTGGCGGGTGAACCCACCTGTGATGGGTGTTCAGGCCCGACGGTGCCCTCCCTTTCCGTGAGTCGTCTTTGTAAACTGGTCTCCCGAAGGCCTTGGAAGCAGCCTGGTTTTCAGCGTCTGAGGGTTCGCCCTGATGCTGTACTTCACTCCACCGATGCTGGAGCTTCTCCTGGGTGCTGGCTTCCACGCTGGGGGTGGATAGGGCTGGGAGCCCAGCACGGCGGGTGCCTGGGTGGGCAAGCGCTCTGAGAGGCAAGGCGGGCAGAGCTTGGAGAGGGAGCCAAGGGGCTGTGCAGAGATCAGTGCAGATGTTTTGCCACAAAGATGGTGAAAGCAGAAAGTCTGTTTGACTCCCCCTGAAGTTATAATTGCTGATTTTTATGTTTTCTTTTTGCTAATTTTTTTCTTTTCTTTTCCTTTTTTTTTTTTTCTCTCCAAAGGTAGGTCCGTTCTTTGGACTTTGTTTTGGTTGAGAAAAGGACTTTTTCCAAAGGACTTTGCAGTTTTACCTATTCACATCCAAAGGGTAACATACAGGGGTGTTCGTGTATGTGGTCCATGCTTTTTTCTCCCTGTCTCGATTCCAGACACGTCTGCATCTGTTTGCCTTCGCTTGACCCCGACACACCAAACACATTCTGCTCTAAGGCTCTGGAATTGAAAGCCCCCTTGGCGTTTAATGAAGTTTTCAGAATCCCTGTGCATTCAAACATGGTGATGTTGAAGTCCCTTCAGTTATACATGTGCTCAGTGAATCCTCAGTTGCAGGGAGAACTGTTGGTATGGTACCCTCCTCCTCTCTTTCCTACCTTCCACCCCTCTCTCCCCCTCTCTTTTGTCAGTCTCTGCCTCAGTCTTTCTGTCCTCCTGTCTTCTCCCTCAATCCTGCTTTTCTTCCTGTCTCTCTTCCTCAGTTTCTGTCTGTTTTTCTGTTTGGTTACAGTTTGTTTCAGAGTAACATACAGATTAAAATCAGCAAGGGAGGAAACATATAGGCCAGAGTCTGGGTGAGATCCAATCCTGAAGTGTCCATTTCCTTCACTGTGAGTTACCTTTTGTTCTCTGTCCTTCTTCCCTTCCTAGCAGTTTCTATTAAAGTTGAATAAGCAACATGAGAGCCATCCTCCCTAGGATCCTCCAACACCACTTTAACACTACTTTCATTTTACCTTAGTCCTGTTAGTAAGAATGAAATACTTTCCTTTCTTTCTGCTTAAGATTAAAGGGTAACCTTGATGCCCATTGGTTGTTAAGGTGCAGTCATTCAGGGCCTGTTATGCCTTTTTTTTTTTTTTTTTTTAAACACCGCACAGGGCATTGGTCAGATTAACTTGGCTGATTACGATGGTTCGAGCGAGATGCAGCTGCGCTGGTACTCGGTGCAGGTGTTCACCGGCCCCGAGCCCCCCCCCCGGCGGGACGACGAGTGGCTGGGACCCAGCGACTCCTGGGACCCTGTGCCCGCCACCTCTCGGGAGTCAGTAGGTGGCCTGGCTTTAAGAGGGGCTTTTCCTGGGGCCATTGTTTCTAAGAAACGCGTGTAGACTTAGTCTTAAATAGAACACAGTGGCGACGAAGAAACAGGGTTTCAAGGGAAGTAATAAAAATGGACTATAGTGATGGATGTGGCCATTCATGGTAATATTCTTTAATGCAACATGTTCATGATGATGAGTGATGCGTTGGTTGCTTAAAATTTGAGTCCTCAGAGCCACATGGAAAGGCCAAGTTACTGTCTTGCTGCCAGCCCCGGGGGTGAGCTGCTTCCCGCTGGAGAGCAGCCGGGGACGGCCACCAGCCCGGCAGCAGGGATGCTCCCCATGGGCCGTGCAGGCGCCCGCTTTCCGCTTCTTAGCAGCGTCCCTTTGGTCCTGTAGGACGCGGTGACGGTGCTGTTGGCGAGAACCACGACCCAGCTGCAGGCGGTGGAGAGAGAGCTGGCCGAGGAGCGGGTGAAGCTGGAGTACACGGAGGAGGAGGTCGTGGAGATGGAGCGCAGGGCGGAGCAGGCCGAGGCTGTGTCCGAGAGGTGAGCGTGGCCAGCAGCCCCTCGGGCGAGAGGCCGCCGGGGTGTTTGTCAGACGCCACGCTGCGTGGAATGTGTGCGGCGGCTCTTCGGTACCTTTGCCCAGAAGTCGGGATCCTCACGGGGGATCGTATGCCAGTCTGCACGAGGGCAGTACACTGACCCCAGCTCTACGCGTAGGCTTTTCACCTTTCCTTCTGTTCCCCGAATTTCTCTTAAAGGGGGGGACTGTTGAGGGACTCCCTCGGCCCAGATTGAATACAATAGGGCCCTTTAAGTTTTGTTTTTTTCTTTATTAACTGCTTTATTGGGATATAATCTCCCTACCATACAGTTCACCCATTAAGTGGACAACTAAACGGGGTGGATTTTTACTCCTTCATGTGCCATCTTCAGGGCCGCGTGTGGCTCAGGGTATTTTGTGGTCCCTAACGTTTTGGACGCTTGTCAGTTTTCTCCGTTTCTGACATTAAGAGCAGTGAAGCATCCATTTGGCCCTTCTGTTCACCAGACCCTAGTTGTGCCCATCACCGTATCTCCAGTGAGGAGATCTTTGTTCCGAAACTATTTAGCACATAACAAATGCGGACATGCAGTCCCTCCCTTGGCATTTTCTAAAGTGGATTAAAGTGCATTACATCAGGAATAATTACTTTGGATTAGGCTGCCAATAATTGTGATTGTTCTACTTTATAACACTTTTATTTACAGTCATTGACCCAAATCAGAGTAAGCAGCCATGGGATACACTTTTGGTATTTCCCCCTCCCCCAACGTTTAAATTATGCCCTAATCACTTTTTTTTATTTTTTATTTTTTTATAAATTTATTTACTCGTTGTGGTGTGCGGGCTTCTCATTGCGGTGGCTTCTCTTGTTGCGGAGCACAGGCTCCAGATGCGCAGGCTCAGTAGTTGTGGCTCACGGGCCTAGTTGCTCTGCGGCATGTGGGACCTTCCCGGACCAGGGCTCGAACCCGTATCCCCTGCATCGGCAGGCAGATTCTCAACCACTGCGCCACCAGGGAAGCCCTGCCCTAATCACTTTTGTTAATACTTCACATTTCCATTCTTTGTGTGTATACATGTGGGATGTGCACCCAGCTTCTTTTTCCTTCTGAATCATTTGAAAACTAATCCAAGATCATGACACATTCCTCCTAAACAATTCAGTAGAAATCTAAGAGCAAGCACATTTTCTTACTTAACAGTAGAGTTATACTCAGAAAATATAACAATGACATGGAGTATAAAGTCCACGTACAAAATTCCTCCATTGTTCCGTTGTGCTTTGTTGACTGAAAAAAAAAAAAAAACACACTCTAAAAGCTGAGAATTCTGTTTTATTTGGCAGACTTTCTGAGGACTATAGCCTGGGAGACACCCTCTCAGGTACCTCTGAGAGACTGCTCCAAAGAGGTAAGGGAGGAGCCAGGATATATAGGGGTTTTGCAACAAAAACCATGTAGTTGGAACATTGAGAGATTATAGTTAATCAAAGGAAACCAGGCACCTCAAGTTAAGGAATTTATAACACCACTTTTCTCATCATAGAGACTTCAGAATTCAGTAGGCTAATAGCATGGTTGCTATCATTTAAGGTCTTTTGACTGAATTCTGTTAAGCCTTCGATGTGGGAAACTATATCTTCCAGACCTACTGAAGGCACAAAAATAGCTGCTAAGTAATCATACCCTTGAGATACAGATCTCTTGGCCCATTGGGCTCATACTGATGGCAAATTTGCTGGACTTATGTCTAAATTTTTACGTAAGTGGCCTTGAGCCCAAGGGAATCCTAAAGTACACCTTCCTAGCCATCCTGGTGGAAGCCAGGGCCGTATATTGGACCCACAAAGCCATTGAGTTCCATTACGTGCGATGCACTGTATTCTCGTCGCCTGACCCAGTCTGTTCCATACCTATCACTATCTTTAAGGGAAATGATATATTGCCATTTTTCATAATGTACTAGTGTCGTCAGGCTGATGATTTTTAGTGTGATTTAACTGTTCCCAACGTAAGGAGGTCTTTAAACTTAGATGACCATTTTCAGCCGTAAAAATCCATCCCGTAGCTGAGGGAGGGTCCCTCCTAATAATTAAAAAGTTACACCTTTTGATTGAAATTCAGTTCATTGTTCTGACTGAGCTTGACTGACCTCAATGGAAAACTCATATTTATGGCTAGTGTCAGAATAAGTATGCTTGATGGGCCAAGTGAGGGGGTCCCATCTAGTAATATCAGGAGTGGCCTGACAGAACTATAATTTCTTTCTTCTAAAATAAATTTCCTGAGGGCCATCCAATTAGACCCTTGGAGTGGAGAAACCCAGCAAGATAACCCAGAAGTACTGGATGCAGGTGATTGACCATAGTCCCAACATTTGGAGTGATTTCTCAAATTTGCACAGAATTGTGCCCATTATAGGAAAACATTTGGTTTGTGTGCAGAAGGCCAAGAAACCAAGAAGAAAATGTTGTAAATAACCGTATGGGTCAGGTCCAGCCTGTTGGGATAGCTGTCTATTTCTGATGTCACCTTCTCATCCTGGTGTTGGTGTTTCTTTCCTATTGGAGCATCACTTTAAGGTGAGTTTGAGGTCATCAGCCCTGTCTATAGACCAGTCTGGTGCAGGAGCCCTTTTTAGGTGGGAAACATGAATCCTAGAGTCAGTTCCCTTCAGTTTTGCTGCACATGAGTTAGTTAAAAGCACCTGATAAGGGACCTTGCATCTAGGGTGGAGGTAGTCTTTTAAATACTGCCTTTTCCAATGTACGTAATCTCCTGGTTGTAAGTCATGGGGCATCTGATCTTCGCTTGAGGATAGATTACTATGATATGCTTCAGAAACAAGCTTAGAATATCCTTTGAAAAATGCAGTTAAACCTATGCCATGATGTAATATGTCTCCTTTTAATAATATAAGTTAATATAGTCCATCATTCAATCTCATTGTTCTCCCTGTGATCATCTCAAAGAGAGAGAAGTGATGTTTGCCAAGAGGGGTGGATATGAGGTTGAGAACCAATGGAAGGGCCTTAGGCCAGGTGAGGAATAAGCATCCATAATTTTAGCCAGTTGTTTTTTAATTGTTCCATTTGTTCTTTCTACTAACCAGAAGACTAGGGATTATAAACACAATTAAGTGCTGCGTAGTTGGAAAAATCTTGCAAATTTTCTTAATAATTTGTCCAGTAAAATGAGTTCCTTTATCACTATGTATTTCTGAGGGGATTGTTCAAAGAGGTATCACCCTTTCTAAAATTGATTTCTCTACTTACTGCACTGTGGCCTTTCTGCACGGGAATGCCTTAACCCAATGTGAAAACATTCAAATTATAACAAGAATGTATTGATAACCTTCTGAGCGAGACATTTGTATAAAATCAACATACCAAATTTCAAAAAGACCTGCAGGTAATGGGAAATTTCTTTGAGAACTGTGTAAATGCTTCCCTGGGTTATATTTTGGACAGTTGCACATCTTGAGTAAACCTTCTGGGCTATTGTAAAATAGGCTTCGAAAAATATTGTTTACCTCGTAATACCACCTTATCTGGGTTCCAGTGAGTTAACTCATAAATATATTGTGAAATAGGATATTGAGCTCCAAACAGAAAGATAGGCTTTCCCTTTGGACCTGTCCACAGCTCTTTGTTAGTTGACTCTTCCTCCATTCTGTGTTTAGGTGTCTTTTTCCTTTTTCTGAAAGCTTTAACCATTTTCAGAAAACACCATTCCCTGAAACTTCAGCAGTATATCAGGAAGGTTACTGGGTGGCTGAAAGGGAAAGACAGTGGTTGGTTGGTTGGTGTCGTTTTTCAGAGCTGCTGTCTTGGGAGCATGATCGACTAGAGAGCTTCCTTTTGCTTCTGCAGTGTCAGCCTTTGAATGGCCCCATGCCTTAGTAACAGCAAGTGCACATGGCAACAGAAATGCCTCTAGTAATTCTGCTACTTGTTTCCCAGTTTTGGTAGGCTGTCCTGAGGATGTTAAAAATCCCACCTCTTTTTTTCCAAAAGCATACCAAAATCATGTGCCACCCCAAAAGTATAGTGGCTGTCTGTGTAAATGTTAGCAGATTTTCCTTTTGCCAAATGACAGGCAGGCTCTTGTTCGTGCTGTTAGTTCAGCCTGTTGGGCAGAAAAGACATTAGAAAGGGCCCATTTTCAAGGATACACAGTGGAGAAATGACAGCGTTACTAGCCTGGTACATTCCATGAGGTCCTCTTAAATATGAACCATGAGTGCATAGTATAAAGTCAGGATTATCCTTTGGGCTTTCTTGACGGTCAATCCTAGAAGATAAAAAACTGTCAGTTAAAACAATGCAATCATACTTTTCATTATTGCCATTTGATACTTAAGATAAAATACTGTCAGTTAAAACAATGCAATCATACTTTTCATTACTGCTCTTTGATTCTTCTGGGAGCAAGGTCACTGGACTAAGTTCATTACACCTGTGGAGAATTATGTTTGGTGAGAGGAATACAGTCTCATGATTACAATCTCAAGTTAAATGGCTCGCTGAATAAGGTTGTGTGTGAAGAGAGTTTAGTAGAGTTTTCATGGAGTGGGGAACAAAGACGGTGAGAGGGTGACTCATGACTGTCTCCTATGTTGTCTGACAAACAACAGCTATTGCTGTGACAGCTCGGAGGCAAGGGGAAGGCCCTTAGCTACTGGATCTAGCTGCTGGCAGTAATATCCTATTGGTCATTAGTGACTGCCTTACAGTTGAGTTAATATTCCTAGTGTGTCACCCTTGTTTTTATGCACAAAGAGAAAAAAGGGAAAATCATAGTCTGGATGCCCCAAGGCTGGGGCCTTTGCCAGGAAGCCCTTTAGAGAAACTAAAGGCTTCGCAATGGTCTGTTCCCCAACCAAGAGGTTCAGGTTCGTATTGTGTAGGCAAATTATTTATGGTCGAGACACTAAAGAAAAATTTGGAATCCAGCTCCGTTGGTAGCCTGCAAGGCCTAGAAGTCCCCTTACTTGCCTTCTTGTTTTAGGAGCAGGGAAAGCCAAATTGCTTCTAGAGCAATTGAAACCCCTTCTTTAGATACCAAACATCCTAAGTATTTTCCATTAGCCTCACAAAATTGTAATTACTCTTTGGGTGCTTTATGTCCCTTTGAGGCTAAGTTCTGAAAGAAGTACAGGGTGTCTTGCTGATTATCTATCAAGGGTTTGAACACAACAGCAAATAATCCACATATTGTATGAAAATTGACTTATGAGGAAAAGCTGGATCATGTTAAGTCCACTTTTTAAAAACATTATTATTATTTTTAACATCTTTTTTGGAGTATAATTGCTTTACATTGGTGTGTTAGTTTCTGCTGTATAACAAAGTGAGTCAGCTGTACATATACATATATCCCCATATCTCCTCCCTCTTACGTCTCCCTCCCACCCTCCCTATCCCACCCCTCTAGGTGGTCACAAAGCACTGAGCTGATCTCCCTGTGCTATGCGACTGCTTCCCATAGCTATCTGTTTTACATTTGGTAGTGTATGTATGTCCATACCACTCTCTCACTTCGTCCCAGCTTACCCTTCGCCCTCCCTGTGTCCTCAAGTCCATTCTCTACATCTGCATCTTTATTCCTGTCCTGCCCCTAGATTCTTCAGAACGAGTTTTTTTTTAATTCCATATATATATGTTAGCATATGGTATTTGTTTTTCTCTTTCTGACTTACTTCACTCTGCATGACAGATTCTAGGTTCATCCACCTCACTACAAATAACTCAAGTTTCGTATATTTTTATGGCTGAGTAATATTCCATTGTATATATGTGCCGCATCTTCTTTATACATTCATCTGTTGATGGACACTTAGGTTGCTTCCATGTCCTGGCTATTGTAAATAGAGCTGCAGTGAACATTATGGTACATGACTCTTTTTGAATTATGGTTTTCTCGGGGTATATGCCCAGTAGCGGGATGGCTGGGTTGTATGCTAGTTCTATTTTTAGTTTTTTAATGAATCTCCATACTGTTCTCCATATTGGGTGTATCAATTTACATTCCCACCAACAGTGCAAGAGAGTTCCCTTTTCTCCACACCCTCTCCAGCATTTATTGTTTGTAGACTTTTTGATGATGGCCATTCTGACCAGTGTGAGGTGATACCTCATTGTAGTTTTGATTTGCATTTCTCTAATGACTAGTGACATTGAGCATCCTTTCATGTGTTTGTTGGCAATCCATATATCTTCTTTGGAGAAATGTCTGTTTAGGTCTTCTACCCATTTTTTGGATTGGGCTGTTTGTTTTTTTGATATGGAGCTGCTTGTAAATTTTGGAGATTAATCCTTTGTCAGTTGCTTCATTTGCAAATATTTTCTCCCATTCTGAGGGTTGTCTTTTGGTCTTGTTTATGGTTTCCTTTGCTGTGCAAAAGCTTTTAAGTTTCATTAGGTCCCATTTGTTTGTTGTTTTTATTTCCAGTTCTCTAGGAGGTGGGTCAAAAAGGATCTTGCTGTGATTTATGTTATAGAGAGTTCTGCCTATGTTTTCCTCTAAGAGTTTGTCAGTGTCTGGTCTTACATTTAGGTCTTTAATCCATTTTGAGTTTATTTTTGTGTATGGTGTTAGGGAGTGTTCTAATTTCATTCTTTTACATGTAGCTGTCCAGTTTTCCCAACACCACTTAGTGAAGAGGCTGTCTTTTCTCCATTGTATATTCTTGCCTCTTTTAACAAAAATAAGGTGACTATATGTGTGTGGGTTTATCTTTGGGCTATCTTGTTCCATTGATCTGTATTTGTGTTTTTGTGCCAGAACCATACTGTCTTGATTACTGTAGCTTTGTAGTATAGTCTGAAGTCAGGGAGCCTGATGATTCCTCCAGCTCCGTTTTTCTTTCTCAAGATTGCTTTGGCTATTCGGTGTCTTTGGTTGTTCCATACAAACTGTGCAATTTTTTATGCTTGTTCTGTGAAAAATGCCCTTGGTAGTTTGACAGGGATTGCATTGAATCTGTAGCTTGCTTTAGGTAGTAGAGTCATTTTCGCAGTGTTGGTTCTTTCAATCCAAGAACATGGTATATCTCTCCATCTGTTTGTATCATCTTTAATTTCTTTCATCAGTGTCTTACAGTTTTCTGCATACACGTCTTTCATCTCCTTAGGTAGGTTTATTCCAAGGTATTTTATTCTTTCTGTTGCAGTGGTACATGGGAGTGTTTCCTTAAATTCTGTTTCAGATTTTGCATCATTAGTGTATAAGACTGCAAGAGATTTCTGTGCATTAATTGTGTATTGTACTACTTTACCATATTCACTGATTAGCTCCAGTAGTTTTCTTGTAACATCTGTAGGATTCTCTATGTATAGTATCATGTCATCTGCAAACAGTGACAGCTTAATGTCTTCTTTTCCTATTTGGATTCCATTTATTTATTTTTCTTCTCTGATTGCTGTGGCTAAAACTTCCAAAGTATGATGAATAATAATCGTGAGAGTGGACAACCTTGTCTTGTTCCTGATCTTACAGGAAATGGTTTCATTTTTTCACCATTGAGAACGATGTTGGCTGTGGGTTTGTCATATATGGTCTTTATTATGTTGAGGTAAGTTCCTCTATGCCTACTTCTGGAGTGTTTTTATCATAAATCGGTGTTTAATTTTGTGAAAAGCTTTTTCTGTATCTGTTGAGATGATCATATGGCTTTTCTCCTTCAATTTGTTAATATGGCTTATCACATTGATTGATTTGCGTATGTTGGGATAAACCCCAGTTGATCATGGTGTATGCTCCCTTTAATGGGCTGTTGGATGATCTTTGCTAGTATTTTTTTTTTTTTTTCTTGCAATATTCATTCATTTACATTTTAGCCAGCAACAATTACGCAAACACTAACAATTTATATCAGGGGTCATACAGCATATAATACTTAAAAAGTTAGATAAATCTTACATTTAATAATTTCACAATTAAAATGGCTTTTTTATTCCCCCAAGTAGTAAACCATACACCAAAAGAAAAAAAAAAAGACCTTATCTTCAATTGTGAAGGTGATAAATATTTTTGAAAAGATTTACCACAAGAATCTGTTTTGTCCGCATCAAAAACAATGTACCTGAACTTTAAACAAAATTCACATTTTATTTAGGTTGAAATAAACTATACAAAATTGATTTTCTTCACCAAAAATAAGAGCAATATTTTCTATATTATTCCTAGATAAACCACAAAACACTTATTTTTGTAGGTTTTCTAGGTTTTGCTTGTAAATCAAGATGAGGCAGTAGATAGAGTCATGGAAAAAGACAGAAGAAAACAGACAAATCAGTTGTCAGTATCCATGGTCTCTGATCCTGTCTTGACCATGAAACAGAAGTGTTCAACATATACCTGTCAAAAAGCTTATGAAGATGTAGGCTCAATAAAGGAATGTAAACAGCAACAATCAGATGTGGAACAACAATGGCAGGCTCTTCCATTCAAACTTTAACTTGTTCCTTCAACTTCATTTGATAAAGGCAAAATCTACACTGAAATCCTTGTTTGGTGAGCTCACACGTTTCTCTTACAGTCTGATCATTTTAACGGTCCCTTACAGATTTTTAACAGCATACTTAAATTCCTACTATTCAAAGGTCAGTCATGAGCTTCATTGTAATGTTTTATATAATGTATTCCTTCCTCCCATACCTCCTCAAAATTTATTTCTTCCAAGAACTGATAACTAAGTACCTGACAATTGGATCCACAGTGACAAATGTTATATCTAAAATGACTTAATACAATTTCAAAGTGCCATTAGCAGAGATCACACAGAGTGTAACATGGTACTTTCAATGCTATCTTCTGGAAGAACAGTTAGGTCTCCAAAGCATGGGACTTCAAACGGGCCATTTAAACAGGCAGATTATCAATGACTAATGTACTCAATGGGAGGCCTACAGGTCAAGATATTCAGTGATTAAGTGGCCTACGTACACCTTACAACTTTTCTGTAAGATATTTTCAAATTTCCTACAGATTTTTTCAAATATCAAATATAAGAGAAAGCCTATTTTAAAAGTCTCTTAGGTATTTTCAATGGTTTCTGAATTATCTGTAGGAAGCTCTGACTTACTTGTATAGAGTTTGATATATGTATCCACCATTAAATCCAAATCGTGTTTTATATCAAAATTTATGTTAAGCAAAGCCAAGTTACTTGACCTTTGGTCTGTCAAAGTGTTCCTCAGGTATGCTTTGAGACGCTTTCGTCCATTTTCATAGCGTTCATTCTCAACCTTCATCACAGGAAGAATACACAGGACCTTCAGCAATGCATAAACATTAGGAAAAAACTTGATGTCTGGCAGATGAAGGGCTTCATAAATAGTGGATGGAAGTTCTATATCTTTCCCTCTGTGTTTCCACTTGATTCTCCAACAATGCAGCTCAGCAGAGAGTGTGTCAGGATTAGGTAAATCACTTCTGTACATGTCAGCATGATGCTCCTCTGATGTATTGAATTTAAGCTGTCCCATGACAGAGGGTACCAGAGATAAGCATTTAAGAGCTTTGAGGTGTTGTTCTGAGAATATATCTTTCAGTTCCTGAATAATGTGTTCCACTGTTGGAACACTTAGAGTTTCTTTATAGTAACTCTCAGAGGTTAGCTGAGATTCCAGGTTACTGTGCTGAGCTCTGCGAAATTTCCCTGGGAGTTTCATCTGAATATCAAGTTTGGCTGCCAAATTTGTGGCTTCCTCAAACCAAAATTCATGATAAACTTCGATATTTTCCATCACTTCATTTAGTGAATGCAGCACTGCAGTCAAGCTACTGGCTGCAAAGAAGACATCAGAAGTTTGCCCCTGAAGATTTTTCCCAAAGGCTCTTGTAAAAGATAGAACATTTTTAAGAACAACAATGGTAACGATGAAATCAAAATCTGTTACTGCACTACAGAGTACAAATGCTCGGCCAGCTATACAGTTATTCCATCTAACATTTGTGTCACTATTTATACCATCTAAACATAAAACAAGTGCTTGTAGGAGGTCCACTAAGATTTCAAAAGCATCATGCCTGCCTGTCCACTGAGAATGGCAAATTTCCTTCAGTTCTTTGCCCCTTTCTTCATTGTTCTGAAATAGGACAGAAATTACATTGTCAAGTTCTAAAAGCAGTTGTGGTGATCGATGGAAAAAAGAACAAACTTCCTCAATTGTTCCTAACGTGACAGATACCCCCATAACAGGCACTGATTTTGCCAACCACATATTTAAGGCACAGGAAGAGCAGAGTGTGTAGATAGCTTGGGGATATTTCTCTAAAAGTCTAGAAGCAACAACTTTCATTTTGGAAGAAAATCCACTGGACACAATGTAAGCCTGGCCACGACAGTACTCCATGTTTAATCCCCACTTCTCAGTTATCGTAGTGTGAAATTTCACAGCCAAAATTTCTGCATCAGCTTCATAAGGCAGGAAGCCCACAAATTCCTCTCTCAGGTTGTGAGCTTCGTCAACAAACCTCACCAACACAGGCAGGTGCTCTTCCCCTGCTATGTCCACCACATCGTCAGTGACGATGGAAAAGAAGTGAGAGTCTCTCACTTCCCTGAGGGTTTCTTCCCGAATGCAGCTCTCACAGATCTCTAGCATCTGTTTCTGCTGTGTTTTTGAACAGAACAATGTGTTAACTGCTGTTGTCTCAAAGCGCTTTCTCAGAACCTCTTCACCAGAATTGATCCGGCACTCCAGCAGTGCTTGAAAGTTATCAGGAGTAAAGAGACCTTCTGGGATTTCATCAGCTTCATGTCCATCCAGAGGTATGTTCTGTTTTCCCATAAGAATCAAAATTTCAAATAAAGATTTTAAGTATTCTTTGTTTTCCTTCTCTTCAAGGGTTAAAGGTAAAATGTCTTCATCCTGCTCTTCACCCCCTTCTTCTGCACTGGGGTTCTGAGCATTGCTGTTGTTTATTTCCTTATGTTTTGGGTCCTGTTCAGAAGTTTCATCAATTTTTTTCTGTTTCAGTGTCCTGATTTCATCTTCACTCAATTCTTTTATTCGTTTTCTGTGTCTACTGTGTGGATTATTCAAATGGCTGGTAAGATCAAATATTGTTGGTATTGCATTATCTCGAAGAACTGTCCTATAAGGGCTAGTTCTACAGATCATAGAAGTCTCAAAGTGTTTGGCACACAATCGATAATGTTTATTTAGTTGATCAGGTGTTTTATCTTCTAAGTCTGCTCTCCTACAATTCTCCACCCACTTCTGGCATCTGGCTGGATCCCGCGGGAACCTGAAAAAGGCCAGGTCCGACTGCGTGCTCTTCCGCGTGCAGTTGGGGGCCGCGCAGAAGTTCGGCATCGTCGTCTGCCCGCCGGCCGGCCCAGCCCTCCCCTCCCCGCCTCCTCAGGGCAGCCCGCCCGCCCGTCGGGGCCGGGGAGGGGAGCCAGGCCGGCCGGCCGGCTCGTTTGGGCCGGCGCGCCCTTTGCTAGTATTTTGTGGAGGATTTTTTCATATGTTCATCAGTGATATTGGCCTGTAGTTTTCTTTCTTTGTGACATCTTTGTCTGGTTTTGGTATCAGGATGATGGTAACCTGGTAGAATGAGTTTGGGAGTGTTTGTCCCTCTGCTGTATTTTGGAAGAGTTTGAGAAGGATAGGTGTTAGTTCTTCTCTAAATGGTAGAACTCGCCTGTTAAGCCATCTGGTCCTGTGAAGCCACCTGAAGCCATCTGTTCTGTGCTTTTGTTTGTTGGAAGATTTTTTTTTTTTTTTTTTTCCGGTATGTGGGCCTCTCATTGTTGTGGTCTCTCCCGTTGCGGAGCACAGGCTCCGGACGCGCAGGCTCAGCAGCCATGGCTCACGGGCCCAGCCGCTCCGCGGCACGTGGGATCCTCCCGGACCGGGGCACGAACCCGTGTCCCCTGCATCGGCAGGCGGACTCTCAACCACTGCGCCACCAGGGAAGCCCTGTTGGAAGATTTTTAATCACACTTTCAATTTCAGTGCTTGTGAGTGGTCTGTTTATATTTTCTGTTTCTTCCTGGTTCAGTCTCAGAAGGTTGTGCTTTTCTAAGAATTTGTCCATTTCTTCCTGTTTGTCCATTTTATTGGCATATAGTTGCTTGTAGTGATTTCTCATGATCCTTTGAATTTCTGCAGTGTCAGTTGTTACTTCTCCTTTTTCATTTCTAATTCTATTGATTGGAGTCTTCTGCCTTTTATTCTTGATGAGTCTGGCTAATGGTTTATCAATTTTGTGCATCTTCTCAAAGAACCAGCTTTTAGTTTTTTTGATCTTTGCTATTGTTTCTCATTCATTTCTTTTTCATTTATTTCTGATCTGATCTTTATGATTTCCTCCCTCCTGCTAACTTTGGGGTTTTTTTGTTCTTCTCTCTCTAATTGCTTTAGGTGTAAGCTTAGGTTGTTTATTTGGGGTGTTTCTTATTTCTTGACGTAGGATTAAATTGTTATAAACTTCCCTCTTAGAACTGCTTTTGCTGCATCCCATAGGTTTTGGATCATCGTGTTTTCATTGTTATTTGTTTCTAGGTATTTTTTAATTTCCTCTTTGATTTCTTCAGTGATCTCTGTCTATTAAGTAGTGTATTGTTTAGCCTCCATGTGTTTCTATTTTCTACATATTTTTTCCTGTAATTGATATCTAGTCTTGTAGCATTGTGGTCAGAAAATATTCTTAATATGATTTCAGTTTTCTTAAATTTACCAAGGCTTGATTTGTGACCCAAGATATGATCTATCCAGGAGAATGTTCCATGAGCACTAGAGAAGAAAGTGTATTTTGTTGTTTTTGGATGGAATGTCCTATAAATATCAATTAAGTCCATCTCTGAATTCTTATTCAGGTAGACTGCCTCTTTCCTTTTCATTTGTTTGGTCTGGTGGGTTTTTTACTTTGCTCCTTCATCTGCTGTGTGTTTCTCTGTCTCTGTCTTCATTTTGCTTAACTCACTGTGTTTGGGGTCTCCTTTTCTCAGGCTGCAGGTTCATAGTTCCTGTTGTCTTTTGTATCTGCCCACACTGGGTACGGTTGGTTCAGTGGGCTGTGTAGGCTTCCTGGTATAGGGGACTGGTACCTGTGTTCTGGTGGATGAGGCTGGATCTTGTCTTTCTGGTGGGCAGGTCCACGTCTGCTGGTGTGTTTTGGGTTGTGTGTGAACTTAGTATGATTGTAGGCAGCCTCTCTGCTAATGGGTGGGGTTGTGTTCCTGTCTTGCTAGTTGTTTGGCATGGGGTGTCCAGCACTGTAGCTTGTTGGCCACTGAGTGGAGCTGGGTCTTAGCATTGAGATGGAGATCTCTGGGAGAGCTTTCACCGTTTGATATTACATGGAGCCGGGAGGTCTCTGGTGGACCAGTGTACTAAACTCAGCTCTCCCACCTCAGAGGCACAGGCCTTACACGTGGCCAGAGCACCAAGGCCCTGTCAGCCACACAGCTCAGGAGAAAAAAAAGAAAGAAAGAAAAGAGAGAGAGAGGGAGGGAGGGAGGGAGGGAAAGTTATTAAAATTAAAAAAATATTAAAAATTGAAAAAATTATAAAGTAATTAAAAAGAGAAAAATAAAAAAAGAAAGAAAGAAAAGCATAACCAAACCAAAAAAACACATCCACCAATGATAGCAAGTGCTAAAACTGATACTAAAAGACAGACAGAACCCTAGGACAAATGATAAAAGTAAAGCTATACAGAGAAAATCACACCAAGAAGCATACACGTACACACTCACAAAAAGAGAAAAAGGAAAAAAATATATATCTATATATAAAAAAAGGAAGAGAGCAACCAAATAAATAAATCTACCAATTATAATAAACTCTAAGTACTAAACTAAGATGAACATAAAACCAGAAAGAAATTAGGTGCAGAAAGCACACCCCAAGTCTACAGTTGCTCTCCAAGTCCACCGCCTCAATTTGGGATGATTCATTGTCTATTCAGTTATTCCACAGATG
The DNA here is from genome assembly GCF_964165515.1 of Mesoplodon bidens. NCBI lineage: Eukaryota > Metazoa > Chordata > Mammalia > Artiodactyla > Ziphiidae > Mesoplodon > Mesoplodon bidens. The sequence goes on along the minus strand of NW_027672600.1, from coordinate 327,488 downwards.
CAGGTACATCAAGTTGACTGGAGATTTAATCCTCTGCTCCTGAGGCTGCGGGAGAGATTTCCCTTTCTCTTCTTTGTTTGCACAGCTCCTGGGGTTCGGCTTTGGCCCTGCATCTGCACGTAGGTCGCCCTCTGGTGTCTGTTCTTTGCTCAGACAGGACGGGGTTAAAGGAGCAGCTGATTCGGGGGCTCTGGCTCCCTCAGGCCAGTGCGGGGAGGGAGGGGTACGGATGCGGGCCGATCCTACGGCGGCAGAGGCCGGCGTGACGTTGCAGCAGCCTGAGGCGCGCCATGCATTCTCCCGGGGAAGTTGTCCCTGGATCACGGGACCCTGCCAGTGGCGGGCTGCACAGGCTCCCGGAAGGGGGGGTGTGGATAGTGACCTGTGCTCGTACACAGGCTTCTTGGTGGCGGCCGCAGCAGCCTTAGCGTCTCATGCCCGTCCCTGGGGTCTGCGCTATTAGCCGAGCCTCGTGCCCGTCTCTGGAGCTCGTTTAGCCGGTGCTCTGAATCCCCTCTCCTCGCACACCCCAAAACAATGGTCACTTGCCTCTTATGCAGGTCCAGACTTTTTCCCAGATTCCCTCCCGGCTAGCTGTGGCACACTAGCCCCCTGCAGGCTGTGTTCACGCAGCCAACCCCTGCCCTCTCCCTGGGACCTGCCCTCCGAAGCCAGAGCCTCAGCTCCCAGCCCTCACTGGCCCCCGTGGGTGAGCAGACAAGCCTCTCGGGCTGGTGAGTGCTGCTCGGCACCGATCCTCTGTGCGGGAATCTCTCTGCTTTGCCCTCTGCACCCCTATTACTGCACTCTCCTTCATGGCTCCGAAGCTTCACCCCACTGCCCACCTGCATCTCCGCCAGTGAAGGGGCTTCCTAGGGTGTGGATGGAATCTTTTCCTCCTTCACAGCTCTCTCACCGAGTTTCAGGTCCCACCCCTATCCTTTTGTCGCTGTTTTTTCTTTTTTCTTTTTCCCTACCCAGGTATGTGGGGTGTTTCTTGCCGTTTGGGAAGTCTGAGGTCTTCTGCCAGCGTTCAGTAGGTGTTCTGTAGGAGCTGTTCCACAGGTAGATGTATTTTTGATGTATCTCTGGGGAGGAAGTTGATCTCCACGTCTTACTCCTCCGCCGTCTTGAAGGTCTTCCCTGTAAGTACACTTTTAATATCTGGGGAAAGTAAGTGGGGCTTTCAGTGTAGCCCTGTGGCATCATAGTCCATGTATATTATAGTTCATTCCAAGCAAAGGCAAAAAGATACTGGGCGTCAGGATGTACAGGGATACTAAAGAATGCACTGCAGAAATCTTTCACAGTAAAGAAGTCACTCTTTTAGGGATATAGGACAGTAAGGTATGGGTATTTGGCACTGCAGAATAGCAAGGAAGATAGTAGCACTGATAGATCTCAGATCTTGTACAAAACTCCAACTCTTGCCATTAGATTTTTAACTGGCAGAATGGGAGTGTCACAATGACTAGTGTAAGGCACAATAAGCCCTTTCTTAATCAAGCTGATATCAAAAGTTCTGTTTCTTCTGTGGCTTCCCGCCTTGATAGGTATTGACTAATATTGGACAGGGGTTTATTTTGGTCTGTGGTAATTTTAATGGCTGCTGCAGAATATATTTTCCCTATGTCAATAGGATCAAGTGACCCCAATTCTTCAGGTACTAAGCCTGGCAGTTTTTCTTGTTCAGCATCACTCTCAGTCACAAACTTTATATGATGAAGAAATCTGAGCAATCTTTTAGGGCTAAAACCATTTCTCCCTTAACAGTAAAAGAAATACGAGCATCATAAGTTTCTAATAAATCTATACCGATCAGGTGCATAGGGGTATTTTCTACTAGGAAAAAGGAGTGCCTTCGTTTAAGTTCTCCTAATTATAATTCTAAAGGTAATGATTTAAGGGTCTTAATATTTGCATTAGAAACGCCTACCGTCTGTACCGAGGTATTAGAGAGAGAGAGCCTTTAATTTTGATAGGGTTCAAAATGTAAAAGGTAGCCCCTGTATCTATTACTGCTTTAATTATTTTCTCCTCATATAATAATTTCTATTTCTTCCAGGGTGTTCGAGAGGAGAAGGGGAAAGACTCCCCGTGTTCCCTCAGATCAGGCTTCCTCTTGTTTAACTTGAAATTACAGTCTATATCTGGTTTCCCTTCTAGGTCCCTCTTTTCTTTTCTTGCAGTTTCCCCAGTAATGACCCGGTTGTTTTCAGTAAAAGCAAATTTCAGAATTTACCAGTCGCGGATTGAATAGGGTTGGGTTAACTTCAGACTGACATTGATTATTTAATTGTTGCAACTGAATGTTCATAATTTTTATAGAGGCACCTTTTTCTTTTTAATACTTTTGAAAAGTTGGTCAGCCAACATGACAAGGGCATTTGTATGTGATACAGACAAATCATGTCTAAATGATTAACATGCCTAAATCATGTCGTTTAGAGTAGCCGATTCCTCATCCAGACCTTCTAAAAAGATGGAGTTAAGCAAAGAATCATCTTGGTGGTTAAAGAATGATTCAGGTGTCATGCTGGAATATTGTTTAAAAGTTTCCTTGAACCTCTCATAGTAATCCAGGATTGATTCATCTCGTGTTTGTTTACATTGCTGAATCTTTGACCAGTCAGCAGTTTTTGGAAAAAGCTCTGTGATAATTCTGAGTAATTTATGAGCTAACTCCTTGCATTCACCTTGAGCCTGTGGGCTGTATAAATCAAAATTTGTTAAGGGGTCTCTCCATCCTGCTTTCTCTACTTATTCCTTTGTTTGACTTTTAGAAACTAATAGCTGTATTAATTGATATAAATCTGAAAACGTGGGCTCATAGGTTTGGACGATTAGCTCAAATTCCTTAGCAAATCCCAATGGATCTTGACTAGATTCGAGAAAGTCCTTAGCTAAAACTAAGTTCTGCTCGGGTCCAGGATGTGTACGTAAGCGCAGAGTACAGTTCACCTCTTCCTGTAATAGGTTTCTCCTTCAAGGGAGCTATGAATACTTCTGATCTTATGTCTTCCTTTCCTGGGGAAGGGGAAGCAGCAGGAGAATGGGCTGGTGGAAGAGAGAGAGAGTGCGTCTGGGTTAGGCAGTTCGGATAAAGGAGGATATAAAGAAGGAACAGAGTGAGAGACAAGGTCAACGCTAGTGGCTTTTAAAAATTCTAGTATCATTTTGAGCAACCTTTTGTTGATTTTTTGCGAAGACGTTACTTTATCATTTCCCCTTTTAGAAGCTTCTAAATAGCAATTGAAACAAGCATTCCATTTCTGTTTGATCTTTTTCTACCTGCATATGCACGCCCCCCCCAGTTTTCAAAGGTCAAAACAGACCCAATTTGGCCATTTAAGGTTGAGATCTTTTAGTGTAATTTCCCTAATTCTGTTGGTCCTTGCAAGTGTGAGCTCCAAACATATTGTACATGAATCTGGCTAGGGTGTTAGTGTGGAGGCTGGCTTTCTGACACTCCATGTTTCTCTGTTTGAGGGTGTCTGTTTCCCATTTTAAAGTTGAATTTATTGGGGATAAAATTTTCTAGTGAAATTGTGGGGTGGGCCAGTGTGCTGCTTGTGAGTCTAACTCCTCCGGGATTTTGCCCGAAAGTCGTTTTAGCTCCTTTTACATGTCTTGGGTTTTCCCTCTGGTAGTGTAAAGCCACCACAATGCTCAGAACTTATTCATGTTCCCAGCAGAGCAAGCTTTCATTGAAATGAGTGGGTTTCTGTATAGGGATGGTTGCACAGTACAAGGACTTGCCTCCACCACTCCTGCAAGTTAATTATAGAAAACCGGACATCTCAAATGAATGAATTTAGCACTTTTGTACATATGGGAAGATACAAGAGTCTGGGCTCGCTGAAAGCACTCCTTTGATGTGCACCTTAGCTATCTAGGGTCAGAATCATGTTCTTTCCCATCCTGAGTCCCCTCTGGGTGCACCACTGGGGGCGGCTGTAGTGGCTGAGGTCTTGATGGTGGGCTTCCTGTTTTTATCTTGAGCTCTCTCTCAGGGCTCAGCATTGGGGGCAGCTGTAGTGGCTGATGGCTGTTGTTCACTGATATGGCAGGTGGCATCCTTAGTCCACAGCTTCATAAGTATTTTTGAAAAGTTAGGTATTTCCTTTGAAGTCCTCTTTGTTTACTATTTAGTTGCATTTTGGTTTGTTTCTTTTGTTGTTTATTTGGGATCCAGTTAACAATCAAGTGTTCCATTTACTTAACATGATATAATTTCTTTTCTGATTTGTTTGAGAATACATTATAGATATCATACCCTTTTCTAGTAAAATTCTTCAGTGTATTTTCCTAAAAACAATGATTCTGCCTCATTACCATATGAGTAATCAAAACCAGAAAATTAACTAATTAGTACTATTATCAAATCTATAGACATATTTAAATTTAACCAATTGAAACACAAATATGGTTTAAAGAAAAAGAAAAAAATGTTTATCAAGGTTCCAGTAAAGGTTTATGCTTTGCTTTTATCTCTCAAGTCCCTTTATCCTCATTATTCTGGAGCGTTTTTGTCTTTTATGACCTTAACATGTTTGCCAAATTCAGGCCCATTATTTTGTAGGATGTCCCTCCATGTGGCTTTGTCTGATTCTTCCTCATTAGATTCAGGTTTGTGTTTTTGGCAGAAATATCTAGAAGTGACATTGAGTTATATGTATACTATCAGGAGACACACGTTGTGAATTTGCTATACTGCTAAAGAAGTCAGCTTTATTCATGTTGTTAAAATGATGTCTGTCAACGTTTCTCCACAATAAAATTAATAGTTTTCCCTTGTAGTTAATAAGTGTCTTGGGGGGAGATCGTCCCCCTTAATTTTTAAAAGTAAATTTTTTGTTACAAGTTTGGAATCACAGCTTTGTTTTCCTCTCCTTTGTATCATAATCCAACACTGTCATTTATTTTGATGCTAGTTTTATGGTTTTAAAAGAAAACATGAAGTTGTGAATTTTAGTCTTTGCTAAAAATCCTGAAGCAGTCCTAGGATACCATGTCCCTAGAGAGAAAACAGTTTATAGATCTAAAAATCAAAATATCGGTCAGTTTTAGTCCTATTTGATTTATGTGAATGGATCCTTAGTAAAAGTGTCTGATTTTAAGGTTTTTTTACATTACTTTATTGTAAACTCCAAGATTTAATCATGCCATTCTGTGTTCACAGCCAATTCTTTAGCCTCGGTCTGAGGTCCTCAACCTGATAATCATATGCCAAAGTACATGTATTTTTTTCTTGGGGAGAGGATCCATAGGCTTCAGTATATCTTTAATGGATCATTATGCATAAGTTGCCTTTATGTTCCACCCACATTAGTTTATTTTTCATTTCAGCCTCAGATTGATTCCCTTAAACATCTTTTCCTTAGGTCATCACTTTGCTTAGGATGCTGTATCTTTTTTCTGACTCATCAGTGCAAACCTAGGTATTTTATCCTAACTTTCAGACCTGCTATTAGCTAAATAGATCTAATAGCCTTTTTATGGCTTCCCCTAACCCCCTAGTCTTTTTGGTGCCACTTTAAACTTTTCTCCTGAATTTATACATTTGCTTTTTGCCCACTCTATGCCATTTCAGACTGCACTCTTTTTCCTTTTATGTCACACATTACTCAGATTTTCTTCATGATGATTTTCCCATAGTAATTCATCCTGAATTCCATGAGTATTTACATATCACAGTCAATACTACGCTGTTGCATATTGTTTTCATGTTTCTTCGGAATTCTTTAGGTATTTAATGTGTGTAACTGATCTGCTCAATGGATCATACATTTATTGATAGCAGGGACAATATATAGATTTCTTTAATTTTTATAGATACCAGTACCTACTCTCCATATTTATTCTTTCCTCAAGTATTTATTGAACACCTGTTATGTACCACTGATTGCACATGCAACAGCACAGAAAAGAAACAGCCCTGCTTTCAAGAGCATGCATGCAATAGACCAAAAAAATCAGTAAAGTATAATACGGATTCTTTTGAGCTTTTAAAGCTTTATTAAGTTTTTTATTGTGGCAAATATATAACATAAAATTTACCTATTTAACCCTTTCAGGTGTATAACTTAGTGGCATTAAATAAGTGCGTTCATAATGTTGTACAATCATTGCCATTACATTTCCAGAACTTTTCTTTTTTTTTTTTTTTCGGTATGCGGGCCTCTCACTGTTGTGGCCTCTCCCGTTGAGGAGCACAGGCTCCGGACGCGCAGGCTCAGCGGCCATGGCTCACGGGCCTAGCCGCTCTGCGGCATGTGGGATCTTCCCGGACCGGGGCACGAACCCGTGTCCCCTGCATCGGCAGGCGGACTCTCAACCACTGCGCCACCAGGGAAGCCCCAGAACTTTTCCATCATCTCAAACTGAAACTCTGTACCCATTGAATAGTAACTCCCAGTTCTTCCCAAACCAGGTCTTAGTAAACACTGTTGCACTTTCCGTTTCTATGAGATTGCCTAGTTTGGCTACCTCATATAAATGCAGTCATACAATATTTATCCTTTTGTGTCTGAATTATTTCACTTAGCATATGTCTTCAGCGTTCATCCATGCTGGTAGCATCAGAATTTCCTTTCTTTTTAAGGCTGAACAATATTCCTCTGTACATATGTAGCACATTTTGTTTATACATTCATCTGTCGATATACACTTGAGTGGCATCCATCTTTTGGCTATCATGAATAATGTTGCTAGAAAATTGTTATACAAATACCTGTTTCAGTCCCTGCTTTCATTTATTTTGGGTATATACGTAGAGATAGAAATGGTTCATCATATGGTAATTCAACAGTAAATTTTTAAAGAATCCATCATATTTTCTTCTGCAGTAGCTGCACAATTTTGCATTCCTGTGAGCAGTGCACTTGAAGTTCCATTTTCTCCCAGTCTTTGCCAAAACTTGTTGTTTTCTGTTTCTTTCACAATAATTATCCTAATGGATGTAAAGTAGTATTCATTGTGGATTCATAGTGTGATCATATTTTCATGTAGCTTAATGGCTATTTGTATATCTTCTTTAAGTTCTTTGCCAGTTTTAAAATCAGATTTGTTTGTTTTTGACTTGTAGGAGTTCTTCAGATACTTTGGATATTAATTCTTTACTGGATACATGGTTTGGGTATACTTTCTCCCATTCAGTGGGCTGTCTTTGAGGTCTGTTGATTGTTCCCTTTTTACTTCTGTGGCCTGTGCTTTTGGTGTCATATCTAGAACATCATTGCCACGTTGTGGCAAGTTTTCCTCCTATGTACTAAGAGAGAAATTAATGGCTATAAGCTCTTACCTTAAAAAGGAAGAAATATCTCAAATCAACAAACCAAAACCTTACAACTTAAAAAACTAGAAAAGAGGAGCAAATAAATGAGAACTAGCAGAAGGAAGGAAATAATGATTAAACCAGACCTAAATAAACTAGAAATCAACCCTGCTGACAACCCTCCTGACCTAGGACTTGAGCTTCCATAATTGTGAAAAAATACTTTTCTGTTGTTTAATCTCCCTAGTCTGTGGTATTTTTTAAATAGATCTTTATTGGAGTATAATTGCTTTACATTGTTGTGTTAGCTTCTGCTGTATAACAAAGTGAATCAGCTATATGTATCCATATATACCCATATCCCCTCCCTCTTGCGTCTCCCTCCCACCCTCCCTATCCCACCCCTCTAGGTGGTCACAAAGCACCGAGCTGATCTCCCTGTGCTATGCGGCTGCTTCCCACTAGCTATCCGTTTTACATTTGGTAGTGTATATAAGTCCATGCCTCTCTCTCACTTTGTTCCAGCTTACCCTTTCCCCTCCCCGTGTCCTCAAGTCCATTCTCTACGTCTGTGTCTTTATTCCTGTCCTGCCCCTAGGTTCTTCAGAGCCTTTTTTTTTTTAGATTCCATATATATGTGTTAGCATACGGTATTTGTTTTCCTCTTTCTGACTTACTTTACTTTGTATGACAGACTCTAGGTCCATCCACCTCACTACAAGTAACTCAGTTTCATTTCTTTTTATGGCTGAGTAATATTCCACTGTATATATGTGCCATACCTGTCTTTATCCTTTCATCTGTCAATGGACACTTAGGTTGTTTCCGTGTCCTGGCTATTGTAAACAGAGCTTCAGTGAACATTGTGGTACATGACGCTTTTTGAATTACGGTTTTCTCACAGTATATGCCCAGTAGTGGGATTGTTGGGTCGTATGTTGTTCTATTTTTAGTTTTTTAAGGAACTTACATATTGTTCTCCATAGTGGTTGTATCAATTTACATTCCCGCCAACAGAGAACCTCAGACCCCAGGGAATATTCATCAGAGTGAGGTCTCATGGAGTTCCTCATCTCAGCACCAAGACAGCTCTACCCAATAGCCTACAAACTCCAGTGTTGGAAGCCTCAGGCCAAACAACCAGTAAGACAGGAACACAATCCCACTCATTAAAAAAAAAGATGGCAAAAAAATATGTCACAGATGAAGGAGCAGGGTAAGAACCTACAAGACCAAATAAATGAAGAGGAAATAGGCAATCTACCCAAAAATGTAACAGCAGACACTGTGGTACTTTTTAAGTGCAGCTGTGGCAAAGTAACACACGAAGAAAAAATGATTTGACCACCATCATGGCCAAAACACTCAAGTACTTAAGTAGAAATAAAATCCCTCATCATATTAAAGTCCATGTATTGAAAATCCATAGCAAACCTCATATCAATGTTTACTTCACATATTATAGAGCTCTTATGTTTGGTTCAAATGTATTTATAATTGTTAAATTTTTCTGAGGAATTGACATTTTTATCAATAGACTTTGCATCAATATGTCAATATTAAATTTACATATATATCAATCTTTGTATTTTGTGATGGTTTTTGGCTTGTATAGTCTCCCTTCTCTCTTCTGGTTACTATTTCCACAGAATATTTTTTCTTTTACTTTCAAGCTATCTGTGTCTTTAGATCAAAAATGGGTCTCCTGAACAATATGTTGTTGGTTTTTGTGTTATCCATTCTGTCAGTGCATGTCTTTGGGGAGTTTAGTCTCTTTACATTTAAAGTAATTTCTTACAAGGATGCTTTCTGTTGCTGTTTTGTTACTTGTTTTCTCTGTATCTTACAGGTATTTTTGCCCATCATTTCCCCTTTCTTTTACATTTAGTTGATTTTTTGGTTGTTTGACATGTTTTGTACCCCTTCTCATTTCCCTTTATGTATATCTAATAGGTTTTTTGTGTGTGTGTATGGTTATCATGGGGATTACATATAAGATCCTAAAGTTTTAACAACCTAATTTGAATTGCTACCAACTTCACTTCAGTCGTGTACCAGAGCCACTGATAATAATCCTCAGAGTGAGAAATCAACAAGATGGCAGACGAGGAAACTCTAGGCTCTCTTCCCCCATGGAAACATCAAGTATATAATATACAGATCAAAGTAGTTTATAAGAACTTTAGAAATGAGTTAAGAACCAAGTACATGTCTAATCAAGAAAAGCTGCATTCAAAACAGAAGGAAATTTCATGCCATTTTGCTCACCTTTATCCCAGACCCTTTCCAATGTAGCACAGCGTGTTTGGGAAGAAAATGCCAATTCTCGTTTCTTCTCTCAGGCAAAGGTAATGAGTGGAACCTGCTTACAGTGTTCTGGCTTATCTGGGGACTACCCTAAGGGCTGGTTCTTGTCTTGCCAGACTCACACCACTAATGGTATAGTTTGGATATCAGCTTTGAGGCCACATATATCAGGGCTGGTGCCACAGTATGTTAGAGCTGCAGGGGGTCTGCAGTCCTGCTGTCAGCCAGGAATAAGAGGTTATAGGCAGATGAATATAACAGAAAATATGGTCCAGAAAAGAACCAGGGTGAGACTTTAGTTATATTAAGATGTTTAAAGGCAGCTGTATATACTGGTAACAGGAATCAAAGCAAGCACAGTCCTAGGAAAGAAACGTCCTCAGACAACTTTTCTTTTTTTTTTTTTTTTTTTTTTTTTTTTTTGCGGTATGCGGGCCTCTCACTGTTGTGGCCTCTCCCGTTGTGGAGCACAGGCTCCGGACGCGCAGGCCCAGCGGCCATGGCTCACGGGCCCAGCCGCTCCGCGGCATATGGGATCCTCCCAGACCGGGGCACGAACCCGTATCCCCTGCATCGGCAGGCGGACTCTCAACCACTGCGCCACCAGGGAGGCCCCAGACAACTTTTCTAATTGCCTATATCCTCCACGCTTCTGCTTATCATCTTACTGTGGTTTCCTTAAATGTGTCCAGGAATTTCTCTCTTGCTGCTTTCAGTTTTACATCATTATCTTTGTTCAGTTTGATAATAATGTGTCTTGTCGTGGGTCACCCTGAGTTTATCCTACTTGTAGTTGTTAAGCTTTTTGTATTTATATGTCTATTTTGTCAAATGTGGAAAGTCTTCCTATATCTTCAAACAAATCTTTCTACTACTCTATCTTTTCTCCTTATAAGGATCCCACAGTGGTCCACTGACACAGTGTCCTATAGATCCTATGGGCTGTGTTCACTTTCCTTCAATCTTTTTTCTTTGTTTGTTGGATTCCTTATTTTCAATTGTCCTGTCTTCCAGTTTGCCTCTTGTTTTTACATCTAGTTAAATATGTCATTTTACCTCTTCAGTGAATTTCTTCACTTATTTTTTTCACCTCCAGCTTTGCTTTTTTAAAAAGTAATTTATGGGCTTCCCTGGTGGCGCAGTGGTTGAGAGTCCGCCTGCCGATGCAGGGGAAACGGGTTCGTGCCCCGGTCTGGGAAGATCCCACATGCCGCGGAGCGGCTGGGCCCATGATCCATGGCCACTGGGCCTGTGCGTCCGGAGCCTGTGCTCCGCAACGGGAGAGGCCACAACAGTGAGAGGCCCACATACCGGAAAAAAAAAAAAGTAATTTATATCTTTTACTCATTATCATCATTATTACTATATTCTTATATTGTTTCCTGATTTCCTTATTTTTTTGTCCATGTTTTTTTTCCTTTTGCTCTTTGGACATATCTAATACAATTATTTGACATTGTAGATTTGTTGTCTGTGCTTGCTTTGCGATGATTTCTGTTGATTTATTTGCTTCCTTTGAATGGGCCATCTTTCCATGTTTCTTTCTATGCCTTGTGATTTTTTTTTGTTGTTGTTGTTGAAAATTGTGCATTTGAAAAAACAGGCACTTTTCCCAGATTTTGCAGACTGTGAGCCTCGACATCACCTTGAAGCGAAAGCTTATGACCTCCCCAGTTTTTTCCTTCAGTGTGTGTTGAGTCTTTCCTTCAGCGTGTGTTGACTGACCCTGCTTTCTGCTTTCTCAATTCCCCTATAAAAATAGCTCAATTTTTGAATGCTCAGTTTCCCAGATTGTGTGTACCCAGCTTATTCTAGGGCTTTTTGTGGTCTATTGTATGTTTATACCAGTAGGTCAGTCCAGCAGCAGCTTTCAGGAGTACCGCCTGCTGCTTCTGCTCCTTTTCTATGACTAAGATGGGCCATGCTGCTTCTCCTGCACCTGAGATTCAAGTGAGGCAAAACTAGTCCAATCCTTTAGCTCCCTAACATGTTAAAATGTTACAAGTAAGGTCTACCCTACTTTTTCTAGTTTAAGGGAGGGAATTGGGAACTAGGCTGCTGTCTCCTCTAAGCTAAAAGACCATGGTCAAGGGCTATTAAAAAAAAATGCTGTAAAATTTCCTACCACCTGAATATTTTTTCATTTTGAATATTTTATCATTTTTCTTCATTCATTTGCTTACTAAAGACTGCGATTGTTTGCAGAGCTCCTGTCAGTCTATTTCAGCAGTGTATTGTTTTGTTTTGTTTTGAGGTATAGTTGAGTGTTTTTTGATGTTTCCATGAAGAAACAAGGACTTAGAGCTTCCTAGTTCACCATTTTTGCAAAATCACCCTGTTTAAGAAAGCATTTTAACAGAGAGGCTAACGAACAAATAATATCATAAGGGTGTAGATTTTTAGGAATGGTGGTCATTTTAAGGCATCTCTGAGAAGGTGAATTTTGAGTAGAGACCTTAAGGAAGGAAGAGCAGGAGCTGGGGAAGAGCATGAGGCACTGTGGCACTGAGGCACTGAGGAGGAAGGCCTAATATGGTGAGAGAATAGCAAGGAGCATGGTCTGGGGCGATGAGCAGAAGCAGTTGTCACAGCTGAGAGCAGAGTTAGTGAAGGGGCCAAATTATGTAGGGTCCACTCAGGACTCTTGTTTTTTTCTGAAAGGGGTAGGAAATTGAGGAGTAGTTTTGAGCACAGGGGTGACGTGATTGTATTTCAGTTTTACTGGGATCTCCATTATTGCACTAGAAATAGATTCAAGAGAAGGGTAGGCATGGAATCAGGCAGGGCAATGAGAAGTGTATAGCACTAACGTGCTGAGTAGGAGATTATGGTGACTTGGATGAAGGGTTGGTGACAAGGGGTCAAAAAATGCCTAATTTTTTCTCTCTTCATTTTATTGAGATATAATTGACATAAACACGGTGTAGGTTTAAAGTATATATCATAATGGTTGGACTTACATATACATGTTAGAATGATACCAGAGTAAGTTTAGTGACCATCCATCATCTCACATAGATACAAAATTACAGAAATAGAAAAAAAATTTTTTCTGTAATGAGAACTCTTAGAAGTTACCCTCTTGACAACTTTCATATATAACATACAGCAGTGTTCATTATATTTATCATGCTGTACAAACATGCTTAGTAGTTGTTTATCTTATAACTGGAAGTTTGTACCTTTTGACTGCCTTCATTGAATTCCGCCTCCCCCAGTCCCTACCTCTGGTAACCACAGATCTTGTCTGTTTTCAGTGAGCTTGTTGGTTTTTGAAATATAACTGACCTACAACACTTTGTTAGTTCCTGTTATACAACATACTTCTATACATGTCAGAATGATCTCCACAGTAAGTCGAGTTAACATCTGTCACGACACAAAGACAGTGCACAGGTATTGGCTCTGTTCCCCACCCTGTATATGCATACCTATGATTCATTTGTTTTGTGATTGTAAGTTTGTACCTCTTAATCTCCCTCACCTATTTCTTCCCTCCCATCACCTGTCTCCCCTCTGACAATCCCCTGTTTGTTCTCTGGACTTATGACTCTGCTGCTTGTTTTGTTATGTTTGTTCAGTTATTTTGTTTTTTTAGATTCCACATATAAGTGAATTCGTACAGCATTTGTCTTTCTCTGTGTGACTTATATCACTAAGCCTAATATGCTCTAGGTTCATGCGTGTGCAAAATACTTGTAATTCTGAAAATTGAGCCAATGCAGTTTCTCTTGGTCTAGATAATGGAGTGTGAGAGAAAGACAGGAGTCCAGGATGACACTGAGATTTTTTTTGCATGAACAGATGAAAAACTTTTGGTAGAGTACAGAAATTCACGTTTAGACTCATTAAATGTGAAATGCCAGTTAGACCTCCAGTGGAAATGGCAAGGTTGTTTGGTGACTACACTAATTTAATGCTTGTGTTCTAGAAAGAGTCGTGGTAAACAATAAATTACTCTCTAGGTTGATAAGGAAACCAACACAGAAGATCTCTTCCCAGAAGAGGTGGCGAGTCTGCCGAAGGAGAGGCCCGGCCGCAGGGCCCGCGGCTCGCCCTTCACGCGGAGCAGCACCATTGTCCGTTCCCAGACTTTCTCGCCCGGAGCACGAAGCCAGTACGTTTGCAGCGTAGGTCGGGAGTCCTTTGCCACCTACCTGGAAGGATTCTTCATCGGTCGCGGGCGGGGCTGGGCAGCAGAGGGTTGGAGCTCCCGGCTGACCCTCACCTGCACGCAGGGTTGAGAACTCTGAGACAAGTGGAGGGGGAGACCCCACCTGCTGTGGTCCGTGGAGACAGGACAGCAGGTTGGAGGTCGGCCGGCCGTGGCCGTGTGACAGTAACAGCACGGACTAGCAGAGACGAGGCGCTGTTGAGGATTAGTGCTCACGGCGCAGCACACTGGGGCGCCATTTGGCTCGAGGAGAGCTTCGACCCTCCCGCTCCTCTGACGGGGCTCGTTGGGGAAAGCATCTTCCCTTGAAGGGACTACCATGGAGCCGCTGCATTAGGGCGGAGCCAGAGTTTGATCATATGAGAGAGGCAGACCGTCAGGCCCACGTGGGAGATACTGAGGGGTCGCCAGGCCCACCCTCAGGCTCAGAAACTGGCTAGGACTCACGGAACTCAGAAAAGCCGTCGTATCCACGGTGATGGTGCGCCGCAGGGAAGGGGTGCAGGCCGACGCGCAGGGGGAAGAGGCATCGGGCAGCCCTCCGGAGAGACCGGGCGGAGCTTCCAGCCCTTCTCCCGCAGCGGAGTTGTGCGGCAGCTCTCACCTCTCGGCGCAGTGGTAGCGTGCCCGGAGCACAGCCGACCAGGGACGCTCACCCGAGGCTTGGTGCCCAGGGCTTTTGTGGGGGTTGTCACGGGGCACAGCTGGTGGCCGGCATGGCCGACCTTCGTCTGCAGCCCCTCCAGGGTCAAGCTGGTGGCCCAGGGCCCCCCTCACATTGTCAGCAGAGACTGTGTGGCCAGGCCAAGGTCCCCAGGTAAACAGAGACACTTAGAACGTTCTAGGGACTTACAGGTCACTGCCCAGGAGCTGAGCAGGGAGCCCACCTTCCTTGGGGAGGGAATCCTTTACTCACAGGCGGGAGCAACAGGGGCTGGGCCCCGGGTGGCCACGTTTGTGAGGCCTGCAGCTCCTCTCCCCGCGCAGTGAGGTGTCCCGGTCGTGCTGCCCCGGGCAGCCCAGGGTCAGGCGGGGCACTCCTGCCCCATCAGGCTGCAGCTCTGCGGGGCCTGATGCTTCATCACGCGGCTGGAGGTGCCTGATCGAGGGCCGTCCTTCCTTATCCTAGACTCCTGCCGAACCCCTGCGGAGCAGCCTCCAGCCTGCTTGCTGAGGAGGATGGGGTGGTGAAGGAGGAAGCCCTTCACCTCCCCAGAGACAGGCCTCCAGCCCCTGCCCTGTGCTTTGCGCCCTGCACAAAGGCACGCACTGACCGGCGATGCGTCTAGAGGCCTCTTTTTATATATGTTTGTGGTGACTGGGAGGCACGTAAGTGCAGAGCTGTGACATTTCCTGATATCTGGGGTTCATTGCTACGGCAAGTAAGGCCGTGAAGGCCAAGACTTTGCTTTCACACAGATATACGTTGATCCTGAAATGAAAACCTGCCACCAAATGAAATACGTAATGTCTTGGCTCCCATGAAGTCGGCATTATTTATTTTTCTTTTTAAAGACAGGCCTTTTCCCTTGATGGGCAGGGTGGGTGTTAGTGGTGTGCGCTTGTCCTCCTGCCAGGAACGAGGCTCTTATCTGGAACGCCACTCTTCCAAGCTCTTGCGAAAGCTAGAAACACAGCAAATGAGAATGATTGATAAAAAGTAAAAAGCGCTGAGGAAAGTGCGGGTTTTCATGATCGTCACACCATATCAAGAGGCAGTTGGCATTGACAGGACTGAAATTGTGTTGCTCGATTAGCCTGGAAAACCTCAGCTGGTTCAGTTGATGGACCTGAAGCAGGGGTGGGGCTGGGGATTGGTCTGCTTATTTGGTTTGTCTTTGTTTGGCCTGAAACTCTTTTTTAGGGTTTTCTTGTAAGCGAAACCCAAAGTCTTGGTAAAAGCTTTAAGCGGCGTATCTGTTTGAGTACTTGCGCGAGAAACAAAATAATCCAGTTCAGAGTACACAGAGAATGAATGTTGAATTCTTGAGGAAGTGTTTCTGAACCTCAGTCTTTTTGGTGTAGCTTTATCGTAGTGACAGCGACAGTTCAACGCTGTCCCGGAAGTCTCCCTTTGTCCGAAACACTTTGGAAAGACGAACCCTTCGCTATAAGCAGGTATGTGACACGTAGACTAATATGCCATCCCTACATACCCTGGGAGTTACTTCTACAAACCGGAAGAGGTAATATTTTAGGTAAGATTAATTGAAAGGTAATATGTTTATTTCCTTGTTTACTTAGATATAATTTTTAAGTGTATATGTCAATATGTTACCAATATTTGTTAATTTCCTAAGATAATGTCATAATCTACGATAATACATGACCTTTACGTTTTAAAATATAAATAAGCAGCCATTCTGTATAAGAGATTCTTCTTTCTTTTTTGACAAGGGAGTATAGACAGTTTAGAAAATTTGAGTCTTTCAACGTGGCGCATTCTCCTACATAGGACTGTTCTACAGTTTTCCTTTATATACACCGAATTTTTTCTCCACATCATGCCAGTTTACACAGTTTTGCTACTTTTAATTTGTAAGGTGGTGGTTCCCTGACTTTCCTGGGCAATAATTCTTTGAAAGAAAAAGAAATTCCTAGATCTCGCTGTGGTGGTTGTATTTAGAGTAGCCGCTGACTGAGAATGATAAGAAAATACATAACTCAGCAACAAAAATATTTCTCAGCAGCCATGCTGTTGGCATTTTGGCCTAGGTCTGACTTTGTTGGGGGCTGTCCTGTGCAGTGTGGGCCGTTGAGCTGCATCCCTGGCCTTGACCCACTAGTTGCCAGTATCAGCCCCTCCCCCAGTTGTGACAACCAGAAATGTCCCCTGAGGGCCCAAGTCACCCCTGGTTGGGAACCAGTGAGCTCTGCTATGAATGGTTCAGCAGAGCTTTTAAGTGAGTTTGTGTTTATTAAGTCACTTACATTTGCATTTAACTTCTGTATATGTGCAAAATAGTGTTATGGGTGTGTAAGACGCATACAGTTATTCAGTCCCCCCCGACAACGCTGATAGGCTCGTGGATTTGTGATTTTGTTGCACTAACTGCCTTCTCCGGCGTCGTTTGCCATGGCGTGGGAAGTACCGCTCTCAGCTCCACGTACAAAATTCTATTCTCGTCTTAGAACTTTCTTGAAAACAGGAGACTTGCTTACTTCAGGCTTATATGGGGAGGAATGGTTTTTTGTTGTTGTTGTTGTGTTTTGGCCTCGCTGCGCGGCTTGCAGTCTTAGTTCTCCGACCAGGGATTGAACTTGCACCCCAGCATTGGAAGCGGGGAGTCCTAACCTTTGGACTACCAGGGAATTCCCTGGGGAGGAACGTTTTTGACAGCTTGTGTGTGTTTAACCAGAAAGCCCTCAACGTGGTTTATAACGTGCTTTTTTCCCGTTACGCAGTAGGTCATTAAGGTTTTGCCGTGTCGGTATATTTTTCATCTTTTTACAATAGCTGCGTGTTCTGCTGGCCTTATAATGTATTTGATCACTTTTCTCTTGTTAGGTATTTAGGATTTTTTCTGTCATAAACCTTTTGCTGTGCCTTTCAGATGCAAGTCAAATGAAATTTCAGACCCAAAGAAAACACAGCATTTTGTGGCTCTTGCTTATATTGTCAAGTAGCACTTGGGAAAGATGATGCCCTCCTGCCCCGTGTGAGAGGGTCTGTTTCTCTGCGCTTTAGCCAAAGCCTAGGTCGTCATTACAGCGGACAGTTTGCTGTCACTGGCTCGTTACCGGAGTGGAGATTTGAACCCGTGTCGCCCACATCCGTGTTGTGTTGGCGTCGGGCCACGCTGCGGGTGTCTCCCTCCAGTGGGGTCGGTCACTCGGGGAAGAAGCTGCAGGTAGGGCGCGGGCGGGGTGGGCGCGCTCACGGCCGCGGTCTCGCAGCCCTGCAGGTTCTCCCTGGCTACGCTGGCGGCACGCACGTCCCTGGACCTGCAGGCGACGCGGACGCGGCAGCGGCAGCTGAACGAGGAGCTGTGCGCCCTGCGCGAGCTGCGCCAGCGCCTGTAGGACGCTGAAGCCTGGCTGCTGCGCAACGAGCGCTTCCGGAGCGTGCTGCGGGAGGCCGAGAGGCAGGTGAGGCCCCGGCCCGCCAACGGGGGGAGGGGGCAGGCGGGCGAGCCTTTCTCACCTCCTGGTGCCCGGATCTGGCAGGGGCTTCTATCGCTCTTCACTACAAATAGAACTACCATATGACCCAGCAATCCCACTACTGGTCATATACCCTGAGAAAACCATAATTCAAAAACAGTCATGTACCAGAATGTTCATTGCAGCTCTATTTACAGTAACCAGGAGATAGGAACAACCTAAGTGTCCATCATCGGATGAATGGATAAAGAAGATGTGGCATATATATACAATGGAGTATTACTCAGCCATAAAAAGAAACGAAATTGAGTTATTTGTAGTGAGGTGGATGGACCTAGAGTCTGTCATACAGAGTGAAGTAAGTCAGGAAAAGAAAAGCAATTCTCGTATGCTAACATATATGTGTCATGAAGAACCTAGGGATAAGATGGGAATGAACTAGAGAATGGACTTGAGGATATGGGGAGGGGGAAGGGTAAGCTGTGACAAAGAGAGTGGCATGGACATATGTACACTACCAAACGTAAAATAGATAGCTAGTGGGAAGCAGCCGCATAGCACAGGGAGATCAGCTCTGTGCTTTGTGACCACCTGGAGGGGTGGGATAGGGAGGGTGGGAGGGAGGGAGACACAAGAGGGAAGGGATATGGGAACATATGTATATGTATAACTGATTCACTTTGTTCTAAAGCAGAAACTAACACACCAAGTGAACCTGAGCCCGCGCAGAGTCGGAAAACTCCAGTGAACCTAAGAATGGCGGTACGGGTTTGGTGGCCGGAGAGGTGGTGGTGGATGCATTGCCGTATTTTGACCAAGGTTATGAAGCGCCTGGTGTGCGGGAAGCGGCTGCGGCATTGGTGGAGGAGGAAACACGCAGATACCAACCTACCAAGAACTACCTGAGCTACCTGACAGCCCCGGATTATTCCACTTTTGAAACCGACATAATGAGAAATGAATTTGAAAGATTGGCTGCTCGACAACCAATTGAATTGCTCAGTATGAAACGATATGAACTTCCAGCCCCTTCCTCGGGTCAGAAAAATGACATTACTGCGTGGCAAGAATGCGTAAACAACTCTATGGCCCAGTTAGAGCATCAAGTCGTTCGAATTGAGAATCTGGAACTAATGTCACAGCATGGATGCAATGTCTGGAAAGTGTATAATGAAAATCTAGTTCATATGATTGAACATGCACAGAAAGAGCTCCAGAAGTTAAGGAAACATATTCAAGACTTAAACTTGAAAGCAGCGAAAGAACATGCAACTCACAGCTGGATCTAAATTAAGAGAAATGGAGTCAACTTGGGTATCCCTGGTCAGTAAGAATTATGAGATTGAAAGGACTGTTGTACAATTAGAAAATGAACTCTTTCAAATGAAGTAGCAACATGGAGAGGCAAACGAAGAAAACATACGGCAAGACTTCTGAAAAAGACTAATCTGGTGGGTAGAAAGGAAGGCATGTTGGGCTTTCACAGAAGATCAAACATCTGAACTGTGAAGAACAACAGCATCTTACGGAAATCATCAGTGGTTAAATGTTTAGTAAGCATAGAATGTGGACTGTTATATTCTGTGTGTACATTTCAGCAAAATAAAAAAATTCAACATAAAAAAAATACCTAACACACCATTGTAAAGCAAATATACTCCAATAAAGATGTAAAAAAAACCCCAAAAAACTGGAAGCAAACCTGTCTGGTTCACCCCGCATTGCTGTTCCAGAGGAGACAGACCAAACCTGACTTCCATCAAGAACAGGCAGCTGAGAAGATGCTGAAGAAGGCCTCCAAAGGGGTGTGCCAGCTGCGCAGGCAGAACCTCAAAGAGCCCATCCAGGTGCAGGCGTTCAGGTGCGGAGAAGCCCAGGCCTCACTCTCCAGCTTGCTTTTTACTGTCATACCTTTGTCATTCTAAAGAGTAAAGTATTGAGAAAGACCCACAAGGAAGTCGAGAACAAAGCTGGAATCCCCACTGCTGTTAGCATTGTGCGATTTTTCTCCTGATTTATTTTCTGTGTAGCTTTAATTAAGGCCAATTATGATCATTTTTGTTTAATTTTGCATTCAGCTTATTAAGAATTAAAATACCACATGTTACTACCTAACCTGTTATTTTTTTCATGACTAATTTCATCTAATAAACATAATTCACTTACTGGCTCTTGTAACATCTTTTATGTTTATGATCATAAATAACAGCAATTTACATATGTACAGTATGTTTATCTTTGCTTTTTAAAATTTAGATTGAAGCATACTCTATATATAGGAAAATGTTCTTTTCTATGAATATAGTTTAGTGAACTCTCATAAACTGAACATTACAAAAATCAAAACATCAGCATTTCCAGATTACCCTGCAAATTTCCTTAAACACTGTGTTGAATTCTAATGACATAAATATTTTAGTTCTGCATGGTTTTGTTCTTTTATACAGCCGCAGTTAACACAGTTCTATCCATACTACTTTGTGCCTGCCTTTTAGCTTTGTTTTTTTCTATACCTGTAACTTTTATGACCTTATCATAAAATAACACAAGATATTATAACCACTTCCTTCAGTTTGGATTTAGAATTCATATATTGATATATTTTTAAAATGTATTCATTTGTTGATAGAACAAGAATTAACCCTTACTATGTAGCAGGCACTCTTCCAGCCACTGGAGATAAATCCCTGCCCTCCTAGGAGTATCATAACTTCTATTAAAATTTTGAAAATTTGTGTACAAACATATGGGAATTCAAATTCTGATTGTTCTGTGAACAAGGAAAGCCATCACTGATATGAGAGCTACCTGCCAGCTTTCAGTGTCTGCATATCACCTTCTAACATAATTTTTTCCATGCCCACCCAGGGAGAAGGTAACATTTTTCACGAGACCAAGGACCAACATACCTCCGCTGCTGACTGATGATGTTTGATGAAGTATTTATCTGCCTATTTTATTTCCACGAAGTTCTAAAGTTGTCTAGCTAAAATTGTCTTTCAAATATTTGTGCAAAGTTATTAATATACACATTTTGTTTTCAAAATCTATAAATAAGTATTTTTTGATAGTGACAGGAACAGGGCTTGGCTTTTCCTTGTTGTTAAATTTACATCTCAAGCAGGTTATTTTATAAAAGAATAGCTATTGTGTTAAGATTCGACAGTTTCCATGCGGTTTTCTTTGACTTGAAGGGTGGAAGACAGAAACTCAGGCAAATTCACTCTATTGTCATTTATTTATAGTTCTTTTTTTCCTCCTTGAAGGAAAATACTGACTTTAAGGTGTATTTTAAGACTGAAATTTAGTTCTTCAGTATTTGCCATGTGGTAGAATGGATCTTTGGGGCCGGTTTTGTGTCTGACATCGGAAATGCAAACACTATGTGCTGAACTCGTCACTCGTCCCGTTTCTCCTGTGTGCATTTATCACGTATATTGTACACTTTCGCACCCTTTATGTTCTGTTAAGATGCCACCTTAGGGGCTCAGTCCTAAGTCAGTGCGGGGTGCGCGTTGTGGAGCTCGGTCTCCCACGCGGGCTGGGCACCCATAGCCCCTGGTTTCCGTGCACCTTTCCGTGCCCACCCCGGGTCTGAGGCTGGTCACGGAGCCCCTGGCAGCCACACAGCCCACCCTCACCTGGCCTGGGCAGCCCCGCCTGCCTTTCCAGTCCGCCCCGTCTGATCCTGACCGACAAGGAGGGCGGTGGTGGAGCTTCTGCTCTGCTGCTCTGCACTGCAGGAAAGTGAAAAGAGAAGAAAGAAGGTGTGTTTTCACTGAGTCACTGGATCCGCTGATGGATAGAGCAGTCACGACGTGGATGCGATAACCTTTGAAGGCGCTTTCTTGAGGAAGCCAGCTTCCGTGGGAACTACAACTGCCTGGCGAGTCACTCACAGGAGAGCATGTGCTTTCGATCAGAAGGCCCCCACCCCATACTGGAGTCTTCCCAACATTTCTTAAGAAGTCGTAGAACTAGCTCATGAGGAAAAATATGTTTATTCAATAAAAGGATACAACTATTCTTTTGAATTTCCAAGTGATATAAATATTTTGCCTAATATATACTTATTATATTTAAAATGCAGTCTTCTTCGTGAAGCTTTGGATGAGTAAACAAGATCAATCAAAATGTGAAAGAAAGAAAATACAACTCTTCCTGTGGCTTCCTTCTCCCTCTTTTCCGTTGAAAATATCTGTTAATCATGGTCTCCTCATTAGTCTGAAGCCTCTTCCCTAGTATAACCTGCCTTTCTTTTAAATTGAGTTAAAAATTATTTTGTGAAAGCCTTTCATTGACACTCCACATAATATGGACAATAGAGTTTGTAAGTAGTACTAAGACTGAAAACTTCATGCTATTCACAGTTGTCATCTGTTGCTATGCGTTTGTGCTTCTAATCTTTTTTTTTTTCCCTCATCAATTTCTTAGTGTGTATACTGGCAGTGGAAGCAGAGACTCACAAAACATTCCTTATTAGAATTAGCAGCCAAGCAGACAGCATGGATAAGCAAGTGAGGACAGTTAGGCCCTCTCTAACTTCCCTGAGCTATTTGAAACTTTAAAATCAAACAAAGAACTGTTTACCACTGGACTCTAGAGCATGCAAATGGCAAGTTATTTATGTCTGAGGTACAGTCTCCATTCATGTGGGGAGACTTGCAGAATGCATTTTCTCTGTGCTGCTTTTTAGCAGCTGTGCCAGCATAGAAATGCCCCAAACAAGTGGTTTTGAATAACACTGCTTAACATACCTCTCTCCACCCTCTACCCCCAGCTCAAGCAGATTTCCATTTGGAAGTGTTTCCCTGCTAGAGAGCTGGGTTTTTTTTGTTGTTTTAAATCCCATCTTAGCCAAATGCAGCTTCTATGGCAGTGCACTGGCCTCTTACATTTGCCACTTCTCTGTTTTACTTCTCCATGCTCTGCCCTGCATGTGATTGCTTTTATAAGATCATAGTAAGGACGTAAAATCAAGACAAATAAAGAAAAGTTCTGTGCTGCCTGTGGAGGACCCTTTTTTGAGTGTTCATTGTTCATGCTGGAAAGGACAAATGGTCTGTGTTAGAGGCTCTGGTGGAGCAGATGGTGGGCTTGATTTTGCAACTTCTGATCAATTAAGACTGTCAAGAGCATATCCCACATGAACGAAAACTTAAGTCCTGTTGCTTTATGTTTATCTTTGTTTATCCTTAAGTGTTGTGTCCCCATGATGAAGTGATATAAAATACTATATCTTCCTCAATTAAAATTTAGAACTCAGTCATTTGTATGTTTTTTCATGTATTCATTACTTTATTAATAAAACATATTTACTGAACACCTGCTACTTACCTGGCACTATTGTAGGCCCTAGAATAAATTCCTGACATCATGGGAGCATCAGAAACTGTATGACATAATATGTTTACATGTTTCATTTGTCATTAAGAAAACTGCCCTATTTTATTGGCAGTCCTGCTCGGGGTAGTCAGAGGTAGATTGCAAATGCTGATACCCCTTTTCAAGAAACTGTTAAAATGCTGCCACTAAGCTTCTTTTAAAATAGAACTACAAGTAAAAGAATTTTTTCTTCCTATGATCACTGAATTGTCAAACTTTGGTTGAAAACTGCTTAAATAATTATTCTTCCATTGTGGGAATAAGTAATAATCAATATTCCTCTCTTTGCTTATGTCACCATTTCCTCTGATTTGTATTGTTTGAAAGTATTTCTTAAAATTAGAGTTCTTGGGCTTCCCTGGTGGCGCAGTGGTTGAGAGTCCGCCTGCCGATGCAGGGGACGCGGGTTCGTGCCCCGATTCGGGAAGATCCCACATGCCGCGGAGCGGCTGGGCCCATGAGCCATGGCCGCTGGGCCTGCGTGTCCGGAGCCTGTGCTCCGCAACGGGAGAGGCCACAACAGTGAGAGGCCCGCGTACCGCAAAAAAAAAAAAAAAAAAAATTAGAGTTCTTAAAACAGAGTGGAAATATGTTTTAAAATTCCTTTTAAGTTTTGGAGAACTATAAATGTATAAAAATAGTAAAATAAACCCCTATGGTCCTCTGACCAAATTTCAGCATGGATCAGTCATGGGCAAATTTGTTTCTTTTACACTTTCATTCACTTCTCATATTTTGAAGGAAATCCCACACAAAATATCATTTTGTCTGTAAATATTTCAGCTCCCATCCTATAGTAATCTAGGGTTTTCCAAAAGTCTCCTCATTAAAATAAACTCATGGTTGAAAGAAGCTTGTTAGGAATAAAAAAAAGACATTGATTTCACCTTTTCACTGATTTCTGTGTTAGGAAGAACCTTGGATGAAGACCAAAATACACATTTCTTATTTTAAATCAAAATTTCATAGTGTTCTATTGACCTTACTTTATTTTATCTTATTTTATTATTTTTAAATTTTTATATATCCTGAATCTTTCATCCCCGTGAGATTTCCTTTGTCTCACTGTTGGGCTGCAGGCCAGAGGCCTGCAAGCCCTAGGCCTGCAAACCCTGCACTTGCCCAGATTTAAGACCAAAGAAAGATCCTGGGGTCAGCAACATAGACGTCAGTGGTTTAATGGCTGGGGGTGGGGTGGGGGTGCTTACACATCTAAGCAAGATCCTGGAGCAACACCCCATCATGTGCAGCTCACAGCAGGCAGGACTCCTGGGGTAGGGGGGAAGGTTACCAGTTATAGGTGTAATTGACACCAGGTTGGCTCATTAGTTACCAGGGAAACTAGTAGAGGGGCACACCCCTCACTGCCCCTTTGTTAAGCTATCCTGGTAAAGGTGTTCTGATCTAAAGCTACAACAATTACTAGCTGGGGCAGGGGCAGGTAAGTAGGAGAAAGTCAATCATGTGAGTAAGGTGTAGGTGAAGCAGGCACTGGTCCAGCAGGGGATGTACAGAGAGCAAGCAGACAGCCATCTGGGGGGTCTGATCATGCAGATGGGATAATAATTAGGTGATTGTTTCAGTTGACTTTGCTTTTACATTTTATATTGGTTTTCTTTGCTGTGTGAGATAGTACGCGAAGTGAGGAAGTTAACTGTGGGTACAAAGGGAATCCTGCACTTGGTAACTCATATGCTTGTACCATTCAATACCCAGGTTGTCTCATCAAGGTGAACGACACAGTACTGATTGATTTAGGGACTGGCAAGATACCAGCTTTATCAAGCTGAGGGTGCATACATGGGGACTCATTACTGCTATTTTCTCAACTTTTGCAAATCTTTGAAAATAATTTTTTTTTTTTTTTTTTTTTTTTTTTGTGCGGTACGCGGGCCTCTCACTGCTGCGGCCCCTCCCGCTGCGGAGCACAGGCTCCAGACGCGCAGGCCCAGCGGCCATGGCTCACGGGCACAGGCATGTGGGATCTTCCCGGACCGGGGCACGAACCCGCGTCCCCCGCATCGGCAGGCGGACTCCCAACCACTGCGCCACCAGGGAAGCCCTTTGAAAATAATTTTTGAAGTTGAATTGTATTTCCTATTTCCAATTAAAGTAAATGTTATTTATTAAATTAAATTTCCAATTAAAATTTAACTTTACAGATTTTCCCCCCAACTTAACTTTGTTTTACATATATCTGTATCTCTTTCTCTTATGATGAAACTCCTGGTATTAATTAAGTTACTTAGTTTTATAAACAATACACATAAAATAACATCAAAATTGCAAAGCCAGTATTCCTAGGGACAAGAAATCCACTGAGTGGAGACAAAGGTGTTTTTGTAGTTCTTTTTGACCCAGGAATTATATTCCTGGTATTACTAACGTGGTATTGGTAGATTACTAGCAGTGGCAGTGTTAGATTGTCATCCTCAATACCACACCCTGATATCTGATACCACTTGCAATTTTGTGGGTGGGTGGGGTCCCCAAACCACACCCGGATTTAATAACACTTTAGAACAACTTGCAATACCCACTGAAGGCTGTTACACTCACGGTTACAATTTATCATAGGGAAAGGATACCGATTAAAGTCAGCCAAGGGAAGAGGTGCAGTAGGGCAGGGTCTAGGAAAGCTACACACACAAACCTTCCAATTGTCTTCTCCCAGTGAAGTCATGGATATTGCTAAGTATTCCTGACTGTGATGTGTGACAACGGACATGAAGTATGGTCAACCAGACAGACCCACCCAAGCCTTAATGTCCAGAGTTTTTATTGGGAGTCAACCATGTGGCTGACCACCCCTGTGGCTGATCCTAGCCTCTAGTCCCTTGAGTGGTAGAGCTAATACCCAGTGGCTCCAAGTCCCTACCATATATCACATTGTTAGACTGTCAAGTGTAGCCGGAAGCCCCCAGGTAAACAGAAACACTGTTATCAGGCTGGATGTTCTAAGAGCTAAGAGGTCACCTCTTGGGGATGAGGAAGGCAAAGACTAGATGTCTCTTTACTACTCACCATTTTCTCTATGCTTGGTTAACAGCGTTGGGTAGATTTGTTTGTTGGGTAGGTTTGTTTACTTCTGTTTGCAGTATGAGGTTGTGTTCCTCTTTTTGTTTTCCCGTTCATCCACATCCTTTGAATATGTAAGACCAATTTGACTGGATCAGAAGTGAAGAAAACAGTCTGGAAAAGTATAATCAAAAAAGTTTCAGGAGGCGCAGGAGGTCCGTCCATGGACTGATCC
This sequence comes from Mesoplodon bidens, assembly GCF_964165515.1. Lineage (NCBI taxonomy): Eukaryota > Metazoa > Chordata > Mammalia > Artiodactyla > Ziphiidae > Mesoplodon > Mesoplodon bidens. Next base: position 300,989 of record NW_027672600.1, on the reverse strand, counting down.
GCAGTGGCGAGGGTGGGCGCGGTAGTGAATGCCAGCGTGTGCGCCGCCGTGGCGGGGGCGGTGCTGGCCCAGTACATTTTCACCTTGAAGAGAAAGACGGGCCAAAAGACCAAGATCATCAAGATGTACGGGGGATGTCAGGCAAAAATCTAGAAGGATAGGGGAGCGGAGGAAGATGGCGGAAGAGTAAGACGCGGAGATCACCTTCCTCCCCACAGATACATCAGAAATTCATCTACACGTGGAACAACTCCTACAGAACACCTACTGAACGCTGACAGAAGACCTCAGACCCCCCAAAAGGCAAGAAATTCCCCCACATACCTGGGTAGGGCAAAAGAGAAAAGAATAAACACAGACAAAAGGATAGGGACGGGACCTGCACCAGTGGGAGGGAGCCGTGAAGGAGGAAAGGTTTCCACACACTAGAAACCCCTTCACGGGCGGAGACTGCAGGTGGTGGAGGGGGGAAGCTACGGAGTAGCGGAGGAGAGCACAGCAACAGGGGTGTGGAGGGCAAAGCGGAGAGATTCCGGCACAGAGGATCGGTGCGCACAGGCACACACCAGCCCGAGAGGCTTGTCTGCTCGGCCACTGGGGTGGGCGGGGCTGGGAGCTGAGGCTCGGAAATTGGGTTTCAGTCGGAGCACAGGGAGAGGACTGGGGCTGGCGGCAGGGAGACAGCTTGAAGGGGTTAGTGCACCACGGCTAGCCCGGAGGGAGTCCGGGGAAAGGGTCTGGAGCTGCCGAAGAGGCAAGAGACTTTTTCTTCCCTTTTGTTTCCTGGTGCAGGAGGAGAGGGCATTAAGAGCACTGCTTTAAGAAGCTCCAGAGACGGGCGCGAGCTGCGGCTAAAGGCGCGGACCCCAGAGACGGGCGTGGGACGCTGAGGCTGCTGCTGCCACCGCCGCGGGGCCTGTGTGCAAGCGCAGGTCACTGTCCACCCCGCCTTCCGGGGAGCCTGTGCAGCCCGCCACTGCTGGGGTCCCGGGACCCAGGGACGGCATCCCCGGGAAAGTGCACGGAGCGCCTCGGGCTGGTGCAACGTCACGCCGGCCTCTGCCACCGCAGGCCCGCCCCGCACTGCGTGCCCCTCACTCTGGCCTGAGTGAGCCAGAGCCCCCGAATCAGCGGCTCCTTTAAACCCGTCCTGTCTGAGCGAAGAACGGACGCCCTCCGGCGACCTACGTGCAGAGGCGGGGCCAGGTCCAAGGCTGAGACCCGGGAGCTGTGAGAGCAGAGAAGAGACAGGGAAATCTCTCTGTGCAGCCTCGGAGGCAGCGGATTAAAGCTCCACAGTCTACTTGATGTGCCCTGTGTCTGTGGAGTGCATGAATGGACAGCGAATCATCCCAAATTGAGGAGGTGGACTTTGAGGACAAGATTTAAGACTTTTTCACCTTTTCCTCTTTTTACAACTAATTATCCCAAATTGAGGAGGTGGACTTTGAGAGCAAGATTTTCGATTTTTCCCCCTGCTCTCTTTTTGTGAATGTGTATGTGTATGCTTCTGTGTGACATTTTCTCTGTATAGCTTTGCTTCCACCATATGTCCCAGGGTTCTATCTGTCCGTTTTTTTTTCAATAATTACATTTTAATTTTAATAATGCTACTATATTTTATACTTTATTCTATTTTACTTTACCTGCTCTTTCTTTTTTTCCTACCTTCCCTTCCTCCCTCCCTCCCTCCGCCCCTCCTTTCCTTCTTTCTCTCTTTCTTTCCTTCCACCCTCCCTCCCTCCCTTCTTCCTTTCACTCCTTCTTTTTCTTTCCTTCCTCCCTCCCTCCCTTCTTCCTTTCACTCTTTTTCTTTCCTTCCTCCCTCCCTCCCTCCTTTCTTTCTTTCTTTCTTTCCTTCCTTCCTCCCTCCCTTCCTCCTTTCACTCTTTTTTTCTTTCCTTCCTCCCTGCCTCCCTCCTTTCTTTCTTTCTTTCCATCCTTGCTCTCTCCCTCCCTCCTTTCTTTCTTCCTTCCTTTCCTTCTTCCTTTCTTTCTCTCTCTCTCTCTTACTTTCTTCTACTAATTCTTTCTTTCTACTTTTTCTCCCTTTTATTCTGAGCTGGGTAGATGAAAGGCTCTTGGTGCTGCAGCCAGGAGTCAGTGCTGTGCCACTGAAGTGGGAGAGCCAACTTCAGGACACAGGTCCACAAGAGACCTCCCAGCTCCACATAATATCAAGCAGCAAAAATCTCCCAGAGATCTCCATCTCAACACCAGCACCCAGCTTCATTCAACGACCAGCAAGCTACAGTGCTGGTCACCCTATGCCAAACAACTAGCAAGACAGGAACACAACGCCACCCATTAGCAGAGAGGCTGCCTAAAATCATAAAAAGTCCACAGACACCCCAAAACAGACCACCAGACGTGGACCTGCCCACCAGAAAGACAAGATCCAGCCTCATCCAACAGAACACAGGCACTAGTCCCCTCCACCAGGAAGCCTACACAACCCACTGAACCAACCTTAGCCACTGGGGACAGACACCAAAAACAACGGGAACTACGAACCTGCACCCCGCAAAAAGGAGACCCCAAACACAGTAAGATAAGCAAAATGAGAAGACAGAAAAACACACAGCAGGTGAAGGAGCAAGATAAAAACCTACCAGACCTAACAAATGAAGAGGTAATAGGCAGTCTACCTGAAAAAGAATTCAGAATAATGATAGTAAAGATGATCGAAGATTCTATTTCCAAGATCCAAAATCTTAGAAATAGAATAGACAAAATGCAAGAAACAGTTAACAAGGACCTAGAAGAAATAAAGATGAATTGATTAAAAACACAATAAATGAAATGAAAAATACTCTAGATGGGATCAATAGCAGAATAACTGAGGCAGAAGATCGGATAAGTGACATGGAAGATAAAATAGTGGAAATAACTGCTACAGAGCAAAATGAAGAAAAAAGAATGAAAAGAACAGAGGACAGTCTCAGAGACCTCTGGGACAACATTAAACGCACCAACATTCGAATTATAGGGGTTCCAGAAGAAGAAGAGGAAAAGAAAGGGACTGAGAAAATATTTGAAGAGATTATAGTTGAAAACTTCCCTAATATGGGAAAGGAAATAGTTCATCAAGTCCAGGAGGCACAGAGAGTCCCATACAGAATAAATCCAAGGAGAAATACGCCAAGACACATATTAATCAAACTGTCAAAAATTAAACACAAAGAAATCATATTAAAAGCAGCAAGGGAAAAACAACAAATAACACACAAGGGAATCCCCATCAGGTTAACAGCTGATCTCTCAGCAGAAACTCTACAAGCCAGAAGGGAGTGGCAGGACATACTTAAAGTGATGAAGGAGAAAAACCTGGAACCAAGATTACTCTACCCAGCAAATATCTTATTCAGATTTGATGGAGAAATTAAAACCTTTACAGACAAGCAAAAGCTGAGAGAGTTCAGCACCACCAAACCAGCTTTACAACAAATGCTAAGGGAAGTTCTCTAGGCAAGAAACACAAGAGAAGGAAAATACCTACAATAACGAACCCAAAACAATTAAGGAAATGGGAATAGGAACCTACATATCAATAATTACCTTAAATGTAAATGGACTAAATGCTCCCACCAAAAGACACAGAGTGGCTGAATGGATACAAAAACAAGACCCATATATATGCTGTCTACAAGAGACCCACTTCAGACCTAGAGACACATACAGATTGAAAGTAAGGGGATGGAAAAAGATATTCCATGCAAATGGAAACCAAAAGAAAGCTGGAGTAGCAATTCTTATATCAGACAAAATAGACTTTAAAATAAAGACTATTAGAAGAGACAAAGAATGACACTACATAATGATCTAGGGATCGATCCAAGAGGAAGATATAACAATTGTAAATATTGATGCACCCAACATAGGAGCACCTCAATACATAAGGCAAATACTAACAGCCATAAAAGGGGAAGTGGACAGTAACACAATCATAGTAGGGGACTTTAACACCCCACTTTCACCAATGGACAGATCATCCAAAATGAAAATACATAAGGAAACACAAGCTTTAAATGATACATTAAACAAAATGGACTTAATTGATATTTATAGGACATTCCATCCAAAAACCATAGAATACACATTTTTCTCAAAGTGCTCATGGAACATTCTCCAGAATAGATCATATCTTGGGTCACAAATCAAGCCTTGGTAAATTTAAGAAAATTGAAATTGTATCAAGTATCTTTTCCGACCACAATGCTATGAGACTAGACATCAATTACAGGAAAAGATGTGTAAAAATACAAACACATGGGGGCTAAACAATACACTACTCAATAACAAAGTGATCACTGAAGATATGAAAGAGGAAATTAAAAAATACCTAGAAACAAATGACAATGGAGACACGACGACCCAAAACCTATGGGATGCAGCAAAAGCAGCTCTAAGAGGGAAGTTTATAGCAATACAATCCCACCTTAAGAAACAGGAAACATCTCGAGCAAACAACCTGACCCTGCACCTAAAGCAATTAGAGAAAGAAGAACAAAAATCCCCCAAAGTTAGCAGAAGGAAAGAAATCATGAAGATCAGATCAGAAATAAATGAAAAAGAAATGAAGGAAATGATAGCAAAGATCAATCAAACTAAAAGCCGGTTCTTTGAGAAGATAAACAAAATTGACAAACCATTATCCAGACTCATCAAGAAAAAAAGGGAGAAGACTCAAATCAATAGAATTAGAAATGAAAAAGGAGAAGTAACAACTGACACTGCAGAAATACAAAAGATCATGAGAGATTACTATAAGCCACTCTATGCCAATAAAATGGACAACCTGAAAGAAATGGACAAATTCTTAGAAATGCACAACCTGCCAAGACTGAATCAGGAAGAAATAGAAAATATGAATAGACCAATCACAAGCACTGAAATTGAAACAGTGATTAAAAATCTTCCAACAAACAAAAGCCCAGGACCAGATGGCTTCACAGGCGAATTCTATCCAACATTTAGAGAAGAGCTAAGACCCATCCTTCTCAAACTCTTCCAAACAATTTCAGAGGAAGGAACACTCCCAAACTCATTCTATGAGGCCACCATCACCTTGATACCAAAACCAGGCAAGGATGTCACAAAGAAAGAAAACTACAGGCCAATATCACTGATGAACATAGATGCAAAAATCCTCAACAAAATACTAGCAAACAGAATCCAACAGCACATTAAAAGGATCATACACCATGATCAAGTGGGGTTTATTCCAGGAATGCAAGGATTCTTCAATATATGCAAATCAATCCATGTGATACACCATATTAACAAATTGAAGGAGAAAACCCATATGATCATCTCAATAGATGCAGAGAAAGTTTTCGACAAAATTCAACACCCATTTATGATAAAAATCCTGCAGAAAGTAGGCATAGAGGGAACTTTCCTCCACATAATAAAGGCCATATATGACAAACCCACAGCCAACATCGTCCTCAATGGTGAAAAACTGAAACCATTTCCACTAAGATCAGGAACAAGACAAGGCTGCCCACTCTCACCACTCTTATTCAACTTAGTTTTGGAAGTTTTAGCCACAGCAATCAGAGAAGAAAAGGAAATAAAAGGAATCCAAATGGGAAAAGAAGAAGTGAAGCTGTCACTGTTTGCAGATGACATGATACTATACATAGAGAATCCTAAAGATGCTACCAGAAAACTTCTAGAGCTAATCAATGAATTTGGTAAAGTAGCAGGATACAAAATTAATGTACAGAAATCTCTGGTATTCCTGTACACTAATGATTAAAAATCTGAAAATGAAATCAAGAAAACACTCCCATTTACCTTTGCAACAAAAAGAATAAAATATCTAGGAATAAACCTACCTAAGGAGACAAAAGACCTGTATGCAGAAAACTATAAGACACTGATGAAAGATATTAAAGATGATACAAATAGATGGAGATATATACCATGCTCCTGGATTGGAAGAATCAATATTGTGAAAATGACTCTACTACCCAAAGCAATCTACAGATTCAATGCAATCCCTATGAAACTACCACTGGCATTTTTCACAGAACTAGAACAAAAAATTTCAAAATTTGTTTGGAAAAACAAAAGACCCCGAATAGCCAAAGCAATCTTGAGAACGAAACACGCAGCTGGAGGAATCAAGCCCCCTGACTTCAGACTATACTACAAAGCTACAGTAATCAAGACAGTGTGGTACTGGTACAAAAACAGAAAGATAGATCAATGGAACAGGATAGAAAGCCCAGAGATAAACCCACGCACATATGGTCAACTTATCTTTGATAAAGGAGGCAGGAATGTACAGTGGAGAAAGGACAGCCTCTTCAAAAAGTGGTGCTGGGGGCCTCCCTGGTGGCGCAGTGGTTGAGAGTCCGCCTGCCGATGCAGGGGATACGGGTTCGTGCCCCGGTCCGGGAGGATCCCATATGCCGCGGAGCGGCTGGGCCCGTGGGCCATGGCCGCTGGGCCTGCGCGTCCGGAGCCTGTGCTCCGCAGCGGGAGAGGCCACAACAGTGAGAGGCCCGCATACCGCAAAAAAAATAAAAAAAAAAAAAAATAAATAAAAAAAAAAAAAAAAAAAAAAATAAAAAGTGGTGCTGGGAAAACTGGACAAGGACATGTAAAAGTATGAGATTAGGTCACTCCCTAACACCGTACACAAAAATAAGCTCACAATGGATTAAAGACCTAAATGTAAGGCTAGAAACTATCAAACTCTTAGAGGAAAACGTAGGCAGAACACTCTATTACATGAATCACAGCAAGATTCTTTTGGACCCACCTCCTAGAGAAATGGAAATAAAAACAAAGAGAAACAAATGGGACCTGATGAACTTCAAATCTTTTGCACAGCAAAGGAAACCATAAACAAGACCAAAAGACAACCCTCAGAATGAGAGAAAATATTTGCAAATGAAGCAACTGACAAAGGATTAATCTCCAAAATTTATAAACAGCTCATGCAGCTCAATAGCAAAAAAACCAAACAACCCAATCCAAAAATGGGCAGAAGATTTAAATAGGCATTTTTCCAAAGAAGATATACAGACTGCCCACAAACACATGAAAGAATGCTCAACATCATTAATCATTAGAGAAATGAAAATCAAAACTACAATGAGATATCATCTCACACCAGTCAGAATGGCCATTATCAAGAAATCTAGAAACAATAAATGCTGGGGAGGGTGTGGAGAAAAGGGAACACTCTTGCACTGCTGGTGGGAATGTGAATTGGTACAGCCGCTATGGAGAACAGTATGGAGGTTCCTTAAAAAACTACAAATAGAACTACCATATGACCCAGCAATCCCACTACTAGGCATATACCCTGAGAAAACCATAATTCAAAAAGAGACATGTACCAAAATGTTCATTGCAGCTCTATTCACAATAGCCCGGAGATGGAAACAACCCTAGGGTCCATCATCGGATGAATGGATAAAGAAGATGTGGCACATATATACAATGGAATATTACTCAGCCATTAAAAGCAACGAAACTGAGCTATTTGTAATGAGGTGGATGGACCTAGAGTCTGTCATACAGAGTGAAATTAGTGAGAAAGAGAAAGACAAATACCGTATGCTAACACATATATATGGAATTTAAAAAAATGTCATTAAGAACTTAGGGGTAAAACAGGAATAAAGACACAGACCTACTTGAGAATGGACTTGAGGATATGGGGATGGGGAAGGGTAAGCTGTGACAAAACGAAAGAGAGGCATGGACATATATACACTACCAAACGTAAGGTAGATAGATAGTGGGAAGCAGCCGCAGAGCACAGGGAGATCAGCTCTGTGCTCTGTGACCGCCTGGAGGGGTGGGATGGGGAGGGTGGGAGGGAGGGAGATGCATGAGGGAAGGGATGTGGGAACAGATGTATATGTATGACTGATTCACTTTGTTATAAAGCAGAAACTAATAAAAAAAAATAAGTTTCAGGACTTCCCTGGCATCATAGTGGTTAAGGATCTGTCTGCCAATGCAGGGGACACGGGTTCGATCCCTGGGCTGGGAAGATGCCACATGCCCTGGAGTAACTAAGTACATGTGCTACAATTACTGAAGCCTGTGTGCTCTAGGGCCCATGTGTCATAACTACTGAGCTGCTGTGCTACAACTACTGAAGCCTGCGGGCCTAGAGCCCATGCTCCGCAACAAGAGAAGCCACTGCAATGAGAAGCCCGCACACCACAATGAAGAGTAGCCCCCACTCGCCACAACTAGAGAAAGCCTGTGTGCAGCAACAAAAATCCAGTTAAATTTATTATTAATTTAATAAATTAAATTTATTTAATTTTAATAATAAAATAAAATTTTAAATTTTAAAATAGGTTTCATCTAAGGAAGTGGGTTCTTGATCCTGATCTGCCATTCTTTCATCCAACTGTATTTCCATTAATTTATTTCATGATAGTAGAAACAAGTTCAAAACTCATGCTTTACCCATTAGAATGTTGGCATGGTGGAGACAGTCTTGGTGCTTAATTAAATATAGTGTCCAGGAATGTTGGATGTGATATTCTGTATATGTCCTTTTATATTTCTCAGTTTTTGCAGTATCTAGTTTAAGCTCGTTAGAACACACAAGTTAAAAACACAGTATCTCCCTGGTAGTTCACCTCTTATAGCATCGTTTTGTTTAGTATTCATGCAGCATATTAGTTTCTTTCCAGATGTTTGATATCTGCAGATCATAGGTAAACCTGATAAACCTGACCTGTATTTTATTTTTTGATGCTGGCTTTTTGTGTGGCCCATTTGAGGTTTGAGATATATATTTATATGTATACATACATATATATATATATCACTTTTTATGGTGCTTTCTGCTTGTCCAGCCTCTTCTGTGTACAGCTATTTCCCCCACCCCCTTTCCTTTTCATAGCTTTCCTGCATTGATTATTTTGTAATGTTCCAACATTTAATTTATGTTTCCTCAATGATTTTAAATGATTTTAAATGTTAGCCATTTCTGATACTGCTATTTTAAAGGTAACTGTAGAAATTATAGCGTTCATACTGAAACCACCAAAGTTTAAAATTTTTTATCCTATTCTGGGAAAATAGGTGTTGAGAATACCACACCCCTCTCCTCTTTAACTTCTTGGAGCTTGAATGGTTTCTGGCCATGTTCCGGAAAATTAGGTTTTCCTTCCTCTCTCCTCTCTTTTCTGGGACTTGGATTTAACCTGGATTTAGGTCTTTTCACATTAGTCAGGTTCATCCATACTTCTGTTTTTCACCTTTTTGTCTTTCCATGGTGAGTTTAGAGCAACTTTTTCTCATCACCCACCATTTTTCTAATTTGTTCTTCAACTGAATGTAAATACATTCTTTAAACCCATTCTATTTGGCTTTTAATTTCAGTTACTGCATTTTTCATTCCTAAAAGTTCTTCTTGATTGTTTTTAAAATCTGTTTGGTCTCTTTGCCATGATTGTCTTTTATTCTTGTAGATACTTTCAGAGCAGTTCTAAATTCTGAAGTCTGTTTGAGCCTGACTTCTGTGGGTGCTGGTTCTTTATCATGCTGTCTTAGTTCCATCTGTGCTGGACAGTGTGTGCAAAATATAATTAGTAAGAATATTAAGAGGCCTAGGACAATGGCTTCCTTCTTAGATAATGTGCATTTTGATCTCCCTAGTCTCTGGGGTGTCTGTCAGCCTGAGATCCCCTTGATCGAGGCTTGAGATTCCTTGTGCTGACCAGGCAGTGTGAAATTCATTTGTTTTTAAGTTCTTAGGAAGATGGGATTGTTTCCAGCTCAGCTGTTTGTGAGGCTATGGGCCTTTGGGGCCCAGCTAATTGTGAGCAGGGTCTCCTATTAGACTGAACTTTACCCTGAGACTTTGGGCTTTGATTTCTATTCCTGTTTCCTTAGGAGGTCATCAAAAAGAAAGCTGATAGTCTTTATGAAAGAATGAAAAATTAATTACCTTGCTCTGAGTTCTTTTTGCTCCTGGTTTTGAGTCTGGAACTTCCTTTCTGTCTTCTCACCCCTTAGGTCCTTTTAGGAGGATTTGTAAGTAATTTTTTTTTTCTTTTTGGCCACACCATTTGGCGGGATCTTAGTTCCTCCACCTGGGACTGAACCTGGGGCTATAGGCCCAGAAAGTGTGAAAGTGTCGGTTCCTAAGCACTAGACCACCAGGGACCTCCCTCATTAGAAATATTTTCATACATGGCTTATAGTTGTTTTCAAAAGCAGCAAGGTTGATCCAAAAAAAACTTGCCCACCATAACCAGAAATTGAAAGCTGGAGGATATTTTAACTGATGAGTCCCTGTGTACTCGTTCTCTGTAGAATGTGCTGTCCCTTTCATTCTCATTGTGTTTGGTGTACGAGAATGGACCTTCAGGTCAGAGGATGTACAGCAGTTCAAAGGGTGATGGGTGCTCTAGTTTATTTAGCAAAACTAAAGAAATTTGCAAGCCAAACTTTATACATGCAGACTGCTAGCAGGACCACTTTAGGTCTTGTTGAGGTAGAAGCCCATGGTGGTATTGTGATCAGGATTAAGAATGGTCTCTAAGTACAGTCTGTTTTCCTGGGGGCATAAAGAGAAGAGCCACTGTGAAGTAAGGGTGCTGCCTGCCAGATCAGTAAACAAAGGATTTTGTGACCATCAAGCCATCAGCCAGTGCAGCTGTCCCTGAAGGTGAACCCAGAGGGAACTCAAGATGGGAAAGAACATGATTCTGACCCTAGATAGCTAAGGTGCACATCAAAGGAATGCTTTCAGTGAGCCCAGACTCTTGTATCTTCTCATAGTAGAAAAGTGCTAAATTCATTCAGGTGAGATGTCTGGTTTTCTTTAATTAACTGTAATTTTTTGACATTCTGACTACCTGCCCTTTGTTACAAAACTCTTATACATCCAAAGTTTTCTGGGAAAGATCAGAGAAAGAAAATCATTATCTTCCTCTGGTTTGGAGACATAAAACATGTAACGTGGTCTTTTAATCAAGGATCCTTCAGACAGAGCCTGAAATTAATTTTCTTCAGTCATAGATCTCATGACTGAATCCTCAGTGAATGTGTGATCACACAATGGAGATCTAATGGAGGTTTCTGAACCAGTTGGTACTTTTTTAGGAGACACATCTTGAATTTCAGAAGAAATATGTGCCATCTCAAATAAAATTTTCTTCAGCTACTTTTCTCACCTTGTTTTTCAACCCTGCAGGTTCACATGCTGCTTTGGCAGACCTACAGAGATAAATTGTCTAGACCATCACAGTGGTTCTCAACCTGAGTAGCTGTGACACCACAAGATGACTGGTCCCCTAACAATTAAAGTGTAACATCCAGCCAGTGTTTACTTCTCTGTGAAATTTATCCAGTTAAAATAAAATATGGGCTGCTTACTTAACCAGTAACTTAAAAAGAGATCTGCAAAACCTCATTCCTAAAAAATCTTTTAAATAAACAAACACACCACATAAATAAATCCACTTCATTTCTGAAATAAAAGTGATTTCTCTCCCTTCTACACACATACTCTTGACACCAGCAGTGTTACCAAGCCACACTTTGGTCTGCTCAATGTGTGCAATAAAGCCAATCTACTTACACCTGGTTGTGGTGAAGGAAAGTGTAGCCTTTATTGCAGGTGCCAAGCAATGAGTCCAGGCAGCTAGTGCTCAAAAGGCCTGAACTCCCTGCAGGCTTTCAGGGAAAGGTTTTTAAAGATGGGGTGGGGTGGGGGGTAGTTGTGGGTTGCATGATCAGCTCGTAGACATTCTTCTGATTGGTTGGTGGTGAGGTCATCATGAGTCAGCGTCATCAACCTTCTGGTTCCAACCAGTCTGCAGTCTACATGCTTGTGGGCAGCATGAAGTTAACTTCTCCCACCTGGTGGGGGTTTCAGTATCTGCAAAATAGCTCAAAGGGCATGGCTCAGAATATGATCTATAGCCCTGGAGGAGGAACTAAAAGTCCTTCACTTTGTTTAATGGCTAAACTATTATTATTTCTGTTTTGCTTCACTGTTTTCCTCTCTTTCTGCATATTCTGACTTCTCTGATTAAATTTGCTCTTTGGAACTTGGGGAAGGTCTAGGAGGGTAAAGTTTTTCTACAGAGAAGGGCAAGCAGAGGACATTGTGGGGAATGTCTGTTCCAGGAAGCCTCCATAGGATCCTGCTCAGTTACAATTACCCCCCACCCCTTTTTTTGATACTCCTCAGTCTTGAGGGACAGGTAGAGAACAAGAAAGGGAATAAAGTTTTGGATAGAGAGGTTAATTATAAAAATGGCAGAAGAACTCAGTTTTAGTTTCCATTTCTGTTTCACTTTTCCCCAACTGTTTGGGGCAACAACCACTTTGGCTACTGCCTAATGAAATGGGACATAGACCTGCCTAATTTGGGAATGGACACAGAGCTGGAAATACTCTTGAGTTTCAAATTTAGCATCAATATTTTGTAGTATGAAAACATTACTTCTCTCTTTGATTGTTTTGTTATAGCACTTGGACAAACATTTGAAAATTAGCCAACATATTACAATGAGGATAATGATCAAAAAGAGTCCTCTAATTTTAGATGCAACCAGAGAAAATAAGTTTTGGAGTGTTTCCTCTTTAAATATATTCAGTAACCAAGTAAGCTTTTAAATTATTCTATATTTGGGTTTTTCATTTTTCCAGGGGTATTATACATAATAGGAGCTATTGGCCACCGTACTTGTCTCTCTCTTCTTTTTTTGCCAAAATGTAATTTAAAGCAATTTTATTAGCTAATAGTATTCTGGCTGAATAATCTAGTGCCTTTGGCTGGGAGTCTCTATTTGGAACTGGCTCATTTACCAATACCATTTCTAAAGTAGGAGGTGGGTTTCACAGTTATGAAGAGACCTTGAGACCAGAAGGTTGCAGCTTGCAGCTGCTAACAGATACTGTTTTGAGAAAGGCTGGTATTGTCCTTACATTTGATAAAGTTTAGAAAACCCAAGTTCTCAGTAGTATAGGAACATGTCTGAACTCACATCAACAATGGCCACCAAGCTCTATTTTGGAGGCTTGAACGACATTTGCTCCATTCTGATTTTTAAGTGTATCTTTCATTAATGGCTAAAGCCGATGCACAATGCATGTTTTATAGGCCACAAACAGGATATTTCAGTTAGCTTAAATTTCATATTAAATCATGTATAAGCCAGGGTCACATTTTCTCAATATGTGAACATTTCCTCCATCATTTCTCCCTTTTGATTGCAAATCTTTCAGTACAAAACATTGATGATCAAAATATCTGTCTGTCGATGCTGGATTGTTTCAGCTACTTGTCCCAGGTCCAGATCATGTTCCTTGGTGCTAGGCCTCCTTCATATTGGCCTAGTTATCCACAATGGAGGAAAAGTAATCAGATATCACAAACATGTTCAGAAGTATGTTAATGGGGAAACATTTTATAGGGTATATGTTTTATCAATCATACCCAGTTGTCACATAAGCATTTTACCCGTGCTTCCAGCAATAAATTTAAAGCAAGCAGTGTTAAACATCATGAGCAGTTATACTCTGTGAAAACTCCATTAGAGAATTATTTTCCTATTTTAAACACTGAGGGCAACAAAATTATAGTAGAACAATAACTTTCAAAGTTGATAGGGAGACAAATATTTGGTACAGTACAATTGAATTCATAGGATGGGTCTTACAGGCCTGGTCCAGTTTCTTGGGCCAGCTGCCTACCATTGCTGTTGTCTTCTTATGGTATGAATGTTGTTTGGAGTCAGCAGTCCTTTCTATTGACCAGTCCAATGCAAAGGCCCTTCTTAAGTGGGAAATATGATTTTTTTTTTTTTGGAGGTACGCGGGCCTCTCACTGTTGTGGCCTCTCCTGTTGTGGAGCACAGTCTCCGGATGCGCAGACTCAGTGGCCATGGCTCATGGGCCCAGCCGCTCCGCGGCATGTGGGATCTTCTCGGACCAGGGCACGAACCCGTGTCCCCTGTGTAGGCAGGCAGACTCAACCACTGCGCCACCAGGGAAGCCTGGGAAATATGAATTTAAGGGTTAATTCCCTTTAGTTTCTTTGTGCATGAGGCACTTAAGAATACTCAATAAGGGTTATTTCAGCTAGGTTGGAGATAATCCTTTAAATTATGCTTCTTTTACTATGTATGGTGTGTGATCAGCTCGTGGACGTTCTTCTGATTGGCTGGTGGTGAGGCAATTGGGAGTCAGCAGAATCAACCTTCTGGTTCTAAATGGTCTGTGGTCTACGTGCTTGTGGGCAGCATGAAGTTAACTTCTCCCACCTTGTGGAGGTTTCAGTACCTGCAAAACAGCTCAAAGGTCATGGGTCAGAATATTATCTATAGCCCTGGAGGAGGAACTAAATGTCCTTCACTTTGTTTAATGGCTAAGCTATAATTATTTCTGTCTTGCTTCACTGTTTTCCTTTGTTTCCATATTTTTCTCATTTCTCTCATTAAATTTGCTCTTTGGAACTTTGGGAAGGTCTAGGAGGTGAAGGTTTTCTACAGACAAGAGGCAGGCAGAGGACACTGAGGGGTGGGGGGAGGATTGTCTGTTCCAGGAAGACCCCATAATAAGGTTCCGCTTGGTTACAATAGCATATGGCCTGGTAAATGGACAATGCAAAAAATGAGTAAAGCAAAACAAATGATAAATAGCTCTGTCAGTTTGGAACTGAAATCTGTACAGAACTTGTATACAAAAAAAGCATAGCCATGAAGACAGAAAACAGGTTAATTACTACCAGGACCTGGAAGAGGGGCGATTGGGAATACTATTTAAAGGGTATGGGCTTTCTTTGTAGGGTGATGAAAATGTTTGAGAACTAGAGAGGTGATGGTTGCACAACATTCAGAAGATACTATGTGTCACTGAATTGTATACTTTAAAATGGTTATTTTTATATTGTGTTTTTTAATTCAGTTTTTAAAGTTGGTTTGGATCTGTTGTCACTGATTTCACAATATAAAGTTATTTATCTGTATATTCTATATAAGTAGTCTATGCATTAAACAATATTCAAAACATTTTCATATTAGTGTAATAAACATGATTATATTTAGCATGTCTGTAAATGTCTGATAAGTACTTATGAAGTATAAGATTTTAAGAGAAAGTAGTAGGTGTACCATTAAGTAGATCCTAAACAGTGGGAGATAACAAGTAAAAAGACAGTGTTATAAGTAAAGTAAATTTATATATGTGTCTAAAAGGAAAATTACTTTTGCTGCAAGAGCCAAAGGATTTTTATTAAAAGATTATGTGGAATAATCTTTTGTCCAACAACATAGGGGTATCATTATTAAACAGGATTTCTGTGAAACAATCTTAGTGTTAAATAAAAAGTTTCTTCTTTGTTTGAAAAATAACAACACTACATTATCAGTAAGAATTTCTCTTTGTTCATGGCTGAAAGAATTATTATAATAATATTGTGACTATTTGACTTCTCTGGCTTTGGTAAGTGTTTAATATGTGCACAAAAAGTTAGTAATGACTTTTATATTTATTATGTTTTAGGGGGCAGTTTTTCAAACCTAGAAAGAGTGCCATTATTAAGAGCATGTCTTTGTGTAATACGGTTTTTAATTCATAAATTTGTCTTTTTACAGTAAGTAATAAAATTTCACATCATTAAACATTTTGTGAAGATAAAACAGATACTCCCATGAGATACAGGTTTATGAATTTTGACAGTTACTTCATTCAAAAAGTTTTTGCAGAATTGTAAAGATTTTTTTTCAATTTTCAGGGAATTTCCTTAATTTTCAGGCCCTTTTCTTAATTTTCCACACACAGCTTTTGTGGGGGACTAGTGATTACTTAGGGCTGCAAACAATGGCATGTACATGTACAGAAAACAGGGAGTTAATGGGAGGAACAGAAAGCAGAAATTACTTTAAATGTAAAAATGTCTCATCAAAATTGTGGCTGAGAATTTTGGGGAGCTAAAATGGGTGGATCATGTAGGAGAAAAGGTTTTACAGACTTCAGGGGAAGATGGCCTAATTCAGTTGTCTCCTGGCTCCAAATTACAAACTTTACCTTGCATCATAATGATAGGAGAAAATGAACAGTTTTTTTCTTGAAAACATGACTGTAATATGTTGTATCTACTTAACTATATAAAGAGTAAAATTTCTTCCTGTCTTTGCAATCTCTAGCAGATAGCATGTGACGCATATCACATTCCGTCTAGTCAAGTACTCATTCCATAATAAAACTGTTTTCTTTCCCTTCTCTCTTTATGAGAAGGTTTTCTAGATTGGATGGAGATGTTGTTTTTAATCATATTTCTCCAATATGTGTAAATTTTAGCCTTCAGACAGAATGTGGATGGGAAGGGGAAACCACAGGGGAGATGGTAAGTTAGCAAGCTGAAAATAGGAGACCAGAATGGTGATGCTTAAGGGAGATAAGTAAAGCCCCTCATTTCAGTAAAAGTTCTAGGAAGTTTCCAGTTGAGAGTAAAATCACATTTACCATGTTCCAAAAACATGGAGCAGCAAAGGTGTGTTTTCCTGTAAACTTGGAAGAGCCACACCTTTTCTTGGGTCAGCTACTTCTACCTCTCCCATTCTCTATCTGCCTAAACCCAGATATTTTACAGTAGTTGAGTCTGGCATAAATCTGGTGACTTAAGGAATTGCTTTTTGGAAGCTTGAGACCTCAATTCTGATTTCAAGAGAAGTAAGAAGGCTGCTGAGCAGTGGAGTTGGAGAAAGGTGAAGTGTTAATTTATTACCAATTTCAGAGTTAATCATCAAGTTAAGTCTCAATCAAAGCAGCAAATGAACCATATTCTAAATGATTCAAAGGTACTAAGGCATGGGCTATATCAAGAGTAAACAAGTACTATTGCCATGTACATCTGAAGTCTATTGCTCTCTGACTCGATTTCTCTTTAGTATTCCACCGTAAATTTTCGACTACTGATAACCCACCTCTAACCTCCAAGGGTCTTCCGTATGTAGATGTTTTCCAAAAATAAACTTTAGGGGCTAACTTATGTGTTCTGAGGATAGTGGAATGGCTGGAGTAGACAGAAAGGTATAATCTACATTAACATTACTTTGATTTATGGATGGCTGGGGAGAGAAAGTGTTTCATTTCTTCTTTTTCATAAAATTATTTATTTATTTATTTATTTAAGGCTGCGTTAGGTCTTCGTTGCTGCACACGGGCTTTTTTTTTTTTTTCCTAGTTGTGACGAACAGGGGCTACTCTTCATTGTGGTGTGTGGGCTTCTCATTGAGCTGGCTTCTCTTATTGCGGAGCATGGGCTCCAGGCACATGAGCTTCAGTAGTTGTGGCACACAGGCTCAGTAGTTATGGCACATGGGTTTAGTTGCTCCATGGCATGTGGGATCTTCCTGGACCAGGGCTCGAACCCAGGTCCCCTGCATTGACAGGAGATTCTTAACCACTGCGCCACCAGGGAAGTCTCTTCATTTCTTATCATACTGATTTCTCTCTTCTCTGAAGCTTAGAAAGACTTCTGTATAATGATTTACTTGTGGTTTACATTGTGCTCTTCATCTACTTTAATAGTGTCTATATCTCCCTCTCTCCACCCACTCTTCTCTGTTCTTTTCTCTCTTCCTCTCTTCCCATACTGTTTATTTTTCCTTTTCTGTTTTTCTTATTCACTTAGTCACTAGTTATTTAATAGACATTTTAAAAAGTTATTTTAAGTAAGATTCTTCTTTTGCTTCCTTAGCTTGCATTATTTGGAAAGAAAGTTTTTATGATATCTTTGGGTGAGTAATTACATCATCTGCAAATGACTACCATGTTTCCATATTTATACTACTTTGTAGGTAGATGTGGATGTTTCATTTGTCTTCTCTCTTCTCTACTTGTAGCTACAGTGTACTTTCAGTCTCATCCCTTTAAAAAATACATTATTTTCTCTCTTTTGTGATAGTATAATTGATTAGTTCAGATGTTATCTTTCTGATCTATTGATTGCAAAGATACATTCCATTTGTATTTCTTGTAGATCAGGCTGGCTAGCAAGCAATTATCTCCATCCTTTTGTTTATATGGGCATATCTATATAATCAGTCCAAGAGGCAAATATTGTTGCTCACAATTATTATTTCTCCTCAGAATTTCTCACCCACTAGTTTTAGCAGACTTTGATGATCCTGCTCTGGACCTATATCTCATCAAAATTGCTAAAAGCTAATATGTTAATTCTGATACTCATCTATTAGTTGGAAATTTTATATTTTAGAAAAAGAACTTTCTTTCATTTACTATTTGAAAACACTGTTTATTTTTATAAATTGTTGAGAGACCTCTTATTACTATTGTTTTTATCGATGGAGGGTACTAGGCAATGCTTAGCTTCCTTCTTTTTGCAATCTGTATTTTCTAAATGTTTCAGAGTAAAAGTTTATAACTGCTGTAATGCAAACATCAATCAATAAATTTTAAAGGAACAAGGTTCACATTTCTGTTTTTTCTTTGTCAGCAGACATATCAAAACTAAGATGTTCACACCTATTTTTTATTTTTCTCCCCACATGCTGCTTCCAAGAACATTCTTTCAAGCTTCACCGATGAGATACCCAGTGTCAGTTAAGGCAATTCCTTCTCCATCATTCCACTGCCAGATACTATTAATCAGTCAGTCCCATTCATTCTGTTTGACAAAGAGATGACTAGATGGTGATGATGGTAATGGTGATGTCACTATGTGCCAAAAACTTCTACATGCCATTGGTGTATTGTTTATTTACACCATTTTCTCAGGTTTTTTCAGGTAGGTTCTCATATCATAGTAATTTTATGAGTGTGGAGACCATAGCTTCATGAGGTTAAGTAACCCAAAGATGTGATGAAGCCATCTAATCCAGAAGATTGCACTTCTTACCAGAGTTGATTTGGGAGCATTGGTTGATCTCTTTTATTAGTAATTGACATCCTTTATTCTCAGGTTTTTTTTGTTCTGAAATCTACTTTGATATTAATATAACCACCCAGCTCTTTAATGACTAGGACTAGGAGGACATGCCTTGCCTTCTATACCTTTATTATTAACCCCTGTTTCTTTTACTTAATATTTACTAATTATCCATGTTTTTATATGTATTGTATGCTTCTTGAAGGCAATATATATTTTGAATATTAAAAAAAAAATCCAATCCAGCAAACCCTGCCTTTTTATTAGGGCATTTAGACCATTTACAGTTAGTGTGCTCATTCATGTAATTTTCTGTTTTCTCCTTTTGTTATTTTTCCCATTTTTCTCATGATCTCTCTTCTTTTAAAAAGAAGCTAGTATGTTTTATTTCATTTATTCTCTTTTGCTTTTTTATTAGCTGTAACTCTGTGTTTAATTATGCTAGCTCTTGCTTTGAGGTTTGCAGTATATATCTTTAACTTATCACAATATCCCTCCAGGAGATATTATATCTTTTCATATACTATATAAAAAATTTAAAATTGTATATTTAGTTTTCCCCTCAGTCTTTGTACTATTGTCATGCATTTTACTTTTTCTATGTTATGTGTAAATAATACATTGCTATTATATTTGCTTCAATAGTCAATTCTGTGAGATTTAGACAAAAGAAAAACTATCTCAAATTTATCCTTGCAATTATCATTTTCAGTCTATTTTTTTGTGAAGATTCACCATATATTTGTACCACATGTAATATCCATTTTATAAACTAATTTGTAGGTAGACTGAAAATACCAGATATTTGTTAAAATTTTTTAATATTTTAGCTTGTAAATTTCTTATGATGACAGTTATTCAGTAATTTTTTTAAATGAAAATAAATAGCCAGAGTCACTGTTTTATAAAGTTGAACTTTCATGTCCTTATTAAACTATATAATCACATATGACAGCTACAGCACACTTTATTTGATTGAAGCTTACACAAAATAGATACCTTGAAGTCTAAAAATTTACACTTTTTATATACCTTTTTATACAAAATTGTAACACTAGGTTTCCTAGATAACTGCTACCTTCTGAACTAGAATCTAATTATCTCAATGATTATTCTTGTTATAAGAACTTTTGAAATTCTACATTCTGAAGGAGCATGTGCCAGTGAAATGTATAATACTGTTGTCTGTTGCATTAGCATCTATGAACAGAGAAAAATAGGGTAAAAATATCTGTTGTGTTTTTCCTTATTTACCAAATCTTGTTTGTATTCAAAATCAACATGAAAAAAAATATTGATCCACTGTATCAGATAACTGTCAGTATACCTGGTAAGCAAATACATTTAGTTTATTTGCTACTATTTTCAGTTACTTACAAAATTAGTCAATATCAATAAAACTTATAACTTAAGCTCAAGTTATTTGAGATACTTTATCTATTACAGTAGTGTTCAGATAAAGTTGGAGTTGCTTTAAATATTATTTTATTGATATTTTTCTCAAATTTAGTTGCGTTTTCCTAAAGGTAGCTTTCTAGAAAGGAAAGAAGTAAGGTTGTTTAACAGCGTTCCTCCCACCACTCCAGATTAAGCCAATGATACAGTAGACACATACATGCTAACCAATCTCTTACTCTTAAAACATTTTCATAGCAGTTATTAGCCTTGAACTCTAAAACTTTATTTAATATTTTAATTTTATTAAATTCACTCTTTTCACATATTTTATTGTTTTGTTTTAGTTATAACTATTTTATGAAGTATTTATTTCCATTTTATTTTAAGGGGTATAACTATGATCCAAGTATGAAGTAACTATTCTATTTCTAGTATGCAGATTGTTTTCTAATCTGTACCTGTGAATGACATTTCCTGATCATTTAGTTATTTCCTGGATATTATCTAATTAAATTTTTGGTTCTAAAATAGGCATAGTAAGCGATTTAATGAAATAATCTTCTCTCAATATTATGTGCTGAGTGGTGACATCAGCAAGCTGGTAGGGTAGGAATATATGGGTTCTTGTTCTCCTACTGAGACAGTGAATTAACAACAATGTACAAAAAAGAATAACCACGGTGTTCATTGCAACACTCTTTACAATAGCCAGGACATGGAACCAACCTAAATGTCCATCAACAGATGAATGGATAAAGAAGATGTGGCACATATATACAATGGAATATTACTCAGCCATAAAAAGAAACAAAATTGAGTTATTTTTGGTGAGGTGGATGGACCTAGAATCTGTCATACAGAGTGAACTAAGTCAGAAGGAGAAAAACAAATACCATATGCTAATGTATATATATGGAATCAAAAAAAAAAGGTACTGATGAACCTAGTGGCAGGAGAGGAATAAAGACACAGATGTAGAGAAAGGACTTGAGGACATGGGGATGGGCAAGCTGGGGCAAAGTGAGAGTAGCATCAACATATATACACTACAAAATGTGAAATAGCAGAGCTTAACTCATTTGTTGGTGTATATGCTTTCTTACCCTAGGTGTTACCCACCACGTGTAAACTACTTGAGGGTAGTCACTATCTTACTTTGGGTCCCCAGAAGCAGAATTTGAGACAAAAATACAAACTGAGTTGTTTATTTAGGAACTAATTCTAGGAAGCAGCAGTAGGACAGTGAGGAAGTGAGACAAAGAACAGACAGCCTTTGAATGTTATCAGTTCATTTAAACCAGTGGGCAAATGGATTGTAATCCCACTGGGGAGCTCTGGGGCCTGTGGGGAGCACACACCTTGAATTGTCTCATCTGAGGACCAGGGGCCAGGAATTTTTATCCATCAGCTCTCATTAGTCATTGATTGAGGGTTGCTTTCAGGGGTGTTAATTCCTGCCACTTCTAGCCTAACAGGTGGGTGGGCCACCAACATCCAATGCTGGTCTGAAGTGAGAGTGGGTACAGAGGGGATCTTAACACCCAGGAGCTAGATATGAACAGGGTGGGACTAAAACCCAGACTTAGGCCTCCCATGGTGTGAGAGGAGTCTTGTGGCAGAGATGAAGACTCTGATAGTTGGAAGTTTGTCAGTACCCCACTGGAGCAGTATGAGCTCAGTGATTTGGGCAGATTTGGTGTCTGTTACAAGGAATATGTATTTCTTGTTCACTAGGTCTTGTACATAGAGCTACTCAATTAATATTGAATTGAGAGAAACAGAACAGAGAAAAGGGGGGTGGAAATATAATATACTCTGAGTTAGAGACCACTCAGATCTGGGGGGAAATGAGGTAGAGGGGGTTCTCTAGACTCACATAATGAACGTAATGGAGACAGAGAAGGCAGGGAGAGAAACAGAGAGGCATCTATGTAAGAGAGAAGCCAAGGTTGTTGTTCCTTCTTCCCAGAAAGCCTTCTCCTCAAATTTAGTTGTGGCTGGCATCTTCTTCTCATTCAAGGTTTCAGCTCAAATATTACTTCCTTTAACAGTTGAGGTCTGACATCAAGTGCTTTGTCCGATTTCCACATTACTGTATCCCTATGCCCCTGAACTGTGAGCATGCAAAAGTCCCTGAATACATAGTTGCAGAATGATCGAATAAGTGAGTAAGCATTCTGTACATTCAGACCACTCAACTACAATTTTTATTGATGAGGTCCCTATTATGTACTAAATCTTTTCACATTTAGAAACCTTACAATATCTTATTGTGCTATAGAGGACCAATGAAAATAATGCCTTTAATACTAAGTGTCAGCTAATGTTTTGAGCATCTTGATTCATTTAATTTTAGAAAACAGACATAATATTTTATTTCCTAGGATGGAGAAAACATTCATTTTACAAAGAGTCACCATGAGATTAAGCATTTGCCCAAGGTCACACACATGAGTAACTGTCAGTGCTATTTGACTTCAGAGTCTCTGCTGTTAATGCAACACATAAGAGGTTCAAATACGTCCAGTTCCACCACCAGTTATTTGAGCTTGAGCAAGACACAACTTCTCTCTGTCACAGTTTCATCATCTGTAAAATGAGAAAAAAAGTGTATCTATCTATTTATTTTTAATTTTTACTTGATTTATTTATCTTTATTTTTGGCTGCATCAGGTCGTAAGTACAGCATGCAGCATGTTCGTTGAGGCATGTGGCCTTTAGTTGTGGCCTGTGGGTTTTCCCTCTCTAGTTGTGGTGTGTGGGCTCCAGAGCACAGAGACTCTGTAGTTTGTGGCATGCGGGTTTAGTTGCCCCGAGGCCTATGGGATCTTAGTTCCCTGACCAGGGATAGAACTCACGTCCCCTGCATTGGAAGACAGATTCTTTACCACTAGACTGCCAGGGAAGTCCCCAAAAATAACATATTTAATGTAAAATGTGTGGACAAAAAGTCATCATTGACCATCTACTTCTACAAAGATTAGATCACTGTCCACTGCAGTCTCTGACCTTCAACATCCCTGAAAGGAGTTCAGGTTGGAGATCACGAATGAGGCTCTCTGTGCTCTGGGAAAAAACTAGGAGAGCAGGTTTTCAGATACTTAGATGTTTTCAGAAGAAGACTTTATAAGGCCAGATCTTACATCTCCTCATGTCCAGAAAAGCACTAAAATTATTAACAGGGACATCTGCTCCTTGTGACTAGCAGCAATCTTCCACTGATATGTGTGCTTGGTTGCACATACCTCACTTCACCAAAATCACCTATATGCTGGCTCCTCACATACCTCTCCAGAGTTGTTTCTCAGAGATTTCTGAGATTCTGCATCCCAGGTTATAGTCCTCATTTTGCCCCCAACAAACTTAACTCACAGTTCTCACATTGTGAAGTTTTTTCAGTTGACAACTGTAATAGATAATATAAAAGGAGAATTTATTCAATTGTATTGTGGTAAAAAATAACACGTAATGTATCCTCTTAACAAATTTTCAATGTATAGTTCATTATTGTTAACCCTGTACACACTGTCGTACAGCAGGTCTCTAGAACTTTTTCATTTTGCTTGACTGAAACTGTGTATTCTCCAAACAGCAACTTTCCATTTTATCCTCTTGACTCTACCCAGCACGTGGCAAGCACCATTCTTCTATCTGTTCCTATGCATTTGACTACACTGGATTATTTATGTAGGTGCACTTATGAAGTATTTGTCTGAATCTGGGTTATATTTAACATAATGTCTTCCATGTTGTCATAACCTACTATAAGGTAGGATTTCCTTTTTCATAATATTCCATTGTGCATTGGCATGAACTTGGTCTCTTTCTCCTTCCTTCCCTGCAAATTTAAATTTTGAAACTCAAATTCCCAATTATTTTAGTTTGATGTAGGTTCCACTTGTTTATTTTAGTTTTTATTGCCCGTGCTCTCGGTCCCATATCCAAGACATGGTTGCCAAAGCCAATATCCAGCGGATTTTACCCTATATTTTCTTGTAGAAGTTCAACAGTTTCAAATCTTACATTTAAGTCTCTAATTAATTTTTTCCTTTATTTTTATGTATGGTGTAAGATTAGGTCTCAGTTTCATCTTGAAGAGAATCTCCTCATTGACTAGTGTTGGAACTCTTCCTGAAGATTGTTTGATTAAACATGTGGGTTAA
The DNA here is from genome assembly GCF_964165515.1 of Mesoplodon bidens. Classification (NCBI taxonomy): domain Eukaryota; kingdom Metazoa; phylum Chordata; class Mammalia; order Artiodactyla; family Ziphiidae; genus Mesoplodon; species Mesoplodon bidens. The sequence continues at coordinate 276,527 of NW_027672600.1, read as the reverse complement.
TTTCAGCACTTTTTATACTGTTCATTGGTCTATGTGTCTTTTTGCCAGTCTTATGACTGTTTTGATTACTGTAGATTTGTAATATGTTTTGACTCAGGAAGTATGAGACATTGTAAGGTTCTTCTTTCTCAAGATTATTTTAGCTCTTCAGGGTCCTTTGTTGTTCCATATGAACTTTAGGATTATTTTTTCTATTTCTGTGAAACATGCCCCGTAGATTTTGATAGTTATCGTATTAGATCTTCAGATTGCTTTGGGTAATACATACAGTTTAACCATATTGAGTATTCCAATTCACAAACACAGATGTCTTTTTGCCTGTTTGTTCTCCTTAATTTATTTCAGCAATGGCTTGTAGTTTTTAGCAAAGAGTCTTTTGCCTTCTTGGTTAAGTTGATGTCTATGTATTTTGTTTTTTTATGCTATTGAAAATAGGATTGTTTTCTTTTTTATTGAAGAATTGTTGATGTACAATATTATGTTGGTTTCAGTTATACATCAAAGTGATTTAGTTAAATATGTATTTTGAGATTACTTTCCACTATAGGTTATTACAAGATATTGAATATAGTTCCCTGTGCTATACAGTAGGTCTTTGTTGACTATCTGTTTTATACATAGCGGTGTATATATGTTAATCCCATACCCCTAATTTGTCCCTCGCCCCCTCTACCCTTTGGTAACCATCCTTTTGTTTTCTATGTCTGAGTCTGTTTCTGTTTTGTATATATATTCATTTGTATTGTTTTCAAGATACCACATATAAATGATATCATAGAGTGTTTGTCTTTCTCTGACTTACTTAACTAATTATAATATTCTCTAAGTCCATCTATGTTGCTGAACTTTTCAGGGAGGAAAGGGTGTAGATTCAGGCCTGACCTGCTTAATCCTGGTGTGGGTGGGCTGGGCAACCAAAACCTCAGGTATTTTATACAGTGTTTTGAGGGAGACTTATGGTGGCAGAGGTTTGACCAGTATTGAGGATCAGTAAGGGACAGTGTCTGAGACCCTCATTATTTTACCGGTCTCTACTGGCCGGCTCTGGTAGAGATTTTAAACTTTTCATATGCCCACATTTTGGGGGCAGGACCCATTCGGTGGCTTTTATTGGGAAACAGTAGAAGATGTGTAGCCTTCTGAGTCTTGTGGAATAATTGTGCATATACAAACTGGGCTGATGAGGGAGCAAGAAGGAAAGAACATAGAAAATGGGGTCCAATATGGAAACTCCAAGCAGTATTCTCAAAGAAGATTAAACTGTGTCAGGTGACATTTTCTTAGGAATTCCCCTTCCACCTCTTCTACTACCACTCCCTGCACCAGTACTGCCATCAAACTCCCCCAACAAAACTCCCAAGGCACTTCCCCAAAGCTAGTTTTCTTTCAGAATTTGTAGCCGCAGAACATTTACATTCTACAGCCTCACCTACAAAAAAGAAGTTGCCAGGGGATTTTATTTCCCATTTTTTCTGTATCCATTTTTGTCAGAAGCATCAACTTTCTTCACTGATTGCATATATCCTTCCTACCTTACTTTCCTTCACATTAGTCTCCCCCTTCCATTTTTCTACTTTTTCTCCTGTTTCCTTATCATACAGCTGCCTCATGATAAACCATGTTAAAACTCCAAGAAGGCAACTGGAATATCCTCCTTACCATCCTCCTCCTGATTCCCGTCCATCTTATTTTACACTACCCCCCTGAATTCTATTTTTTTAATATAGCAGTCTTTTTGTTAGTTATCCATTTTATACATATTAGTGTATATATCTCAATCCCAATCCCCCAATTCATCCTACCACCATATGTGTACGTATAGCTGATTCACTTTGTTATACAGCAGAAAATAACACAACATTGTAAAGCAATTATACTCCAATAAAGATGTTAAAAAAAGTTTAAAAACAGACAAAAAGAAGTTAGATATCAGCCACTTTTGGTGGCTGCAAAAAGCATTGTAGCACAGCAGACATCCCTAAATTCCTTAGTCCAAATAGTATTAGATAACATAGTTGCCTTATAAAATGTGTAGTCATAAAATATTTCCCCATCAGCATATACATCCATGATTGTTTACTACATTTGAATAATTTACTCAATTTTGAAGTTTCTGTGTTGGGAAAGTGATGTTACAAAACCAAATGGCTCAACTTTTAAAATGGCTTTGCACAGAGAAACTTATGCTGTAATTCAGAAAATGTTGTGCTTTCATACCAGATGAGACCTCTAATATAGCTCGTCTAGCAACTCACATGAAAAATCAAACATGTACTAGTCCAGGGGAAATCTTGGGTAAATGGTTCAGTTCTGAGGTTCATAACTGAAATATCTGCTTATTGTATTTTTATTGTTGCTGGCTATACTATGTTGTATACAATAATATCTCCTTTGCCTCTTGATGTATGTTCAAAACTCCAACTAAAATAATGGTGTCTAAATGACATGAAACTATTGATTTTAGTTCTGTATAAAACGATGGGCATGCACAATGCACATACAGGGTAAAACCGGCATAAGTCCAATTGGACAACTTGGAATTTACTATCAGTCTTTGCCAAGCATTCTACTAACCTAACCACCTAAAAACAAAGAAAGAGCCCAGCTATTAAGACTTGGCATCAAGGAATATAGTGGATCCATGGCAGGTAAACAACCACCCAGTCATCAGGGACCCAATATTTGATTACCTAAAGCTTTCTATTGAAAATCAATGATCAAAGGGGGAAAACTGATGAAGTAAAATTTATACCTTAAGGCATGACAAGAAAACTTAAACCTAAACTTCTCTTTCTCTGGCCAGTTGGGTCTCTTCCCTCCTCTTTAAGTATGCAATATTGATAAACATTTTAAATTAACCAAACCTCCTCAAAGATGGGAGCACCTGATCAACCATAAAGATCTTTTTTTTTTCTGAAGCCAACAAGTAACTTCTTAAAAGAATAGTGTTCTTTCCCAACTCTGTAGGGCATCATTGTGACTTACTGATTGCTTTGTACCTACTTACTTGGACTATATATCCATGGTGAACTTTATGTAAAATATCAGTATGACATTTTGATGTAGGATCCTTTGTCTCAAAGACTGCATCTTCAAGTTCTAATAGTTAAGAACAGATTTCAGAGCTTTCTGAGAGTCAGTCTCCCAGGATATATTCCTCAGTTTGTCACAAATAAAATTCTTTTTTTCTTCTTAACTTGATTGTTAGTTGAATTTTCATGGACAGCAAGACATTTTATTCTTTTTGATGCAGTTGTAAATTGGATTGTTTTCTTAATTTCTCCTTCTGTTAATTCGTTGTCAGTGTATAGAAATCCAACAGATTTATATTAATTGTGTAGTCTTCAAATTGACCCAATTTATTGATGAATTCTTGTGGGTTTTTTTAGTGTCTTTAGGATTTTCTACGTATGATATTGTCATCTACAAACAGAGAGAGTTTAGTTCTCCCTTTTCTATTTGGATTCCTTTTATTTCTTTTCCTTCTCTGATTGTTGTGGCTAGGACTTCCAAAACTGTGAGTAAAAGAGGTGAGATTTGTTACCAGTGCCTTGCTCCTGATCTTAGAGGAAATGGTTTCAACATTTCACCATTGAGTATCTTGTTAACTGTGTACCTGTCATATATGGCCTATGTTATGTTGAGATGTTCCTTCTGTAGCCACTTAGTTAAGAGTTTCTTTTTTTTTATCCCGAATGGATGTTGAATTTTGTGAAAACCTTTTCTGCATCTATTGAGATGATCATGTGGTTTTTATTTTTTAATTTGTTAATATGGTGTATTACATTGTTTGATTGGCAGACATTGAACCATCCTTGCATCCCTTGGTTTAATCCTACTTGTTCATGCTGTATAATCCTTTTAATATATTGTTGGATTCAGCCTCCTTATGTTTTGTTGAGAAATTTTGCCCCGGTGTTCATCAGTAATTGTCTTTTCTGGGGATATTTTTGTCTGGCTTCAGTATTAGGGTGATCTTGACCTCATAGAATGAATTTGGATGTGTCTGCTGCTCTGCAAGTTTTTGGAATACTTCCAGAATGATAGGAATTAAGTCTTCTTTACATGTTTGGTAGAATTAACCTTGAAGCCATCTTGTCCTTTTGTTTGTTGGGAGTTTTTATACTGATTAAATTTCATTTTATCACTTATCAATTTATCACTCAGATAAATGAGAAATCATGGATCAGTGTGTTTTTTTAAGTGAAGTTCTCTTATTATGAGTGAAGTTCCATGACCTTTTCCTATATCATGAATAATGTTAAGGGTCATGTATTTATAATGTGCATGTGATGTGCTCTGTTATTATGCTTTCAAATGGTAATTGAATTATCCCAGTATCATTATTAAAATGTCCATTTTTTATACTGAGATATTTAAAAATTTCACTTGTATTTGGGTGGAATTTGTGCTTTCAATTCTGTGCCACTGCAAAGGGTTTATATTATTTCATTTTATTTTTGTCTATTCATGTGTAAGAGCCAAGTGTTCAATTATACAAGCTTTGGATTGGGCTTGAGACGTAGTAGGACTAATTTCTTTCATCTCCCCACATTTTTTTGGAGGGGAGCTTTCCTTTTCCATTTATTTTGTTGTTACTCTTACATGTTTACTTTCTGGTCTCCTCAGAATGCTCTTCAGTGAGGTTTATTTTTTCCTTAGTTGTGTTAGAATATACATAAGATAAAGTTGTCTGTTTCAATCCTTTTTTTCTCCTTTTCTTTCTTTTTTTTGTTTTTCATGTGATACTTAACAATGATATTATTATTTAGCCATTTTTAAGTGGCAGTAAGAACATTGACAATGTTGTGCAACCATCACCACTGTCCCTCTCCAAAAATCTTTCACATCCTAAACAGAAACCCTGTCCCATTAAATAAGCACACCAAGTTACCACCTACTTCCAGCCCATGGTAACCTCTGTTGTACTTTCTGTCCATATGGTTGTTGTAGTTAGGTTATTGAAAGATTTCTGCACTAAGGTATTGCAGAAGTTGTGGTTATTCCTGGCAATTTACTCCAGAGATTGCAGTAAGGCTTCTGTTAACCCAGAATTCCAAGAACAGAGATGAGACAAAACAAACAAACAAACAAAAATAAAAATAAAAAACTCTGCCTTTTATTTAAGATTTGTACTACTTCATCCCGAAAAATACAGATTCAAGAAGCGTTTTGATTCTATTCTGCCACACTAAAAAATGGAGGAAAGTTATAGAGGCAAGAAGTTACATAAATTGTTTGTCAAGTATTGTAACTAGAGAAAGCAAGAAGTAAGGGTGTTTGTTAAGCAAATATTTGCTGCGCGTGTGAAATGTTTGCATAATTACAAGGGGGAACCTTGTTACCATATACTTGCAACTGGCACGTGTTATTCCAGATATGGCTGGTGGTGTTCTTGGGGTTATACAGTTCATAGAATGTTCAACTTCTTAGTGGTACAGGGACATAACTGAGGACAGATGCTCAATGGCTGCCCGACACCACTTGTTATGTCAGAACTGTAATTACTCCATTATGATTTCAATCTTTCATTACTGTGTTGACCAGTTTCTGCAAAGGTTGTGATTTAACTTCCTTGTCCAATTTCTGCAAAGATTGAAATTTTCCTTCTTACGTAGTTACTGCAGAAGTTGTTTAGTTTGCCTCTCTCTTCACTACAGAGGCTGTGTTTGTTTCTTGGGCTGATTGTTTCAAAACTGTGTCTTAGACTTCCTGGGCCAATTGCTGCAAAGGTTGTGTTTATCTCTCTAGCTGTTGCTGCAGAGGATATGGTTTGGCTCCTGTCTACCTGATGAAGAATTTGTGGTTAGCTTTCCTAAAGATCACTGCAGAGTTTTGTGGGTCAATTTCTGCAGAGGCTATGGTTAAACCTTCAAAGTTGGTGGTCAAAGTGATTGTGGTTAAGCTTTCTGGGCTAGTTGCTTCAGAGGTAGTGGCTGGCTTCCTGTGTCAGTTGCTGCAGAGCTGTGTTATTTTTCCTGCGAGGATTGCCATACATTTGATTTGCTTTCTTAGGTAGATTTCTATAGAGATTTGCTTAAACTTCTCAGCTTGACTATGTTCATACTCAATGGATACAAGCTACAGAAGTTGCAGTTAGAGTTCCTATGTGCTTTTTACATCTAGGTTTTAGTATTCAGGTGTGGTTTGGCAAACAGTTCAGGAAATAACTGCCACTGAGGAGATAATGTATTACAATTCCAAAGTACTGAAACCATATCATGTCATGGGGAGGGGCCATGCTGTTAAGCAGCAGTGTCAGTCAAGGGACAGAAGGAGCAAGTAAAAATGCATGGAAGAGCCTTTATTGTGCTTTCTGTATGAAGAGTAAGACAAGGCAGTGTAATCAGCCTTAGCATTGACTGGAGTATAGTGATTTCCTAGAGTTGTCTGGTACTTAGCCCTGGTGTAATTAGGACAGGTGGATAGTGGCCTGAGTTTTAGAACCAGATAAAGTGGGTGGTTGGCATATGGGCTTCAATTTGGTTGGTTTGCATTTGGAAGATGTGCCCTGGGCATGCTTTCTGCTATCTCTAGGCAGTAGCTAAATTTGGGAAGGGCAATCCCTTCCAGTGTCAGAAAGACCCCAAGATATCAAAACATAAAAAGAAGTGCTTACTATAATTGGACCTGTGATAGTCCACTGTCATATTAAGAACTTTTGGAGTGTTGATATCATGTTCAGTGGTAAGGTCCTGGGCTGGAGGTGATATTGAATATTGTCTGAGGTGATGTCATCTGCAATGATGAGTTCCTGAGCAAAGGTGATGTTGTCTGGGAAGAGGGAGTGCATTATCATTGTTAAGTGGATGCCCACTTGAGTTGATATGTCTTTCATATTTCTTTCTCTGTAGTATTATAGTAAGTCTGAGTTTGTTGGAGCCCTGCATAAGTCTGTAGGCAGACCCTCTAGATTTGCTTATTAGCTATGGGCCATTTCCTTACTTATTAGTTTGGTGATGAGCAAGCCAGTGAGGTAGTTGGGTCGTACAGCTTATATTACCCTGGTTCAACGGCCTGTGGGTCTAAGCATTAGAGCCCCAGTATTGATGAAGTCCATGGAGTATTATGGACTTAAAACTTTAAGCAAATTTTCATTTAAGCAAATGTTACAGCATTATTAATTTAGAATCTATGCTACAGAGGTGCAAAAGTGCCCTTTTCTTTTCTTATATAAATTACTTTAGTGTATAAGAAATTTTTAATATATAATTTATTATATACATATTTTACTATATAAATTTTGTTATGTAAATTTGGGTTTCTACTTTTGTCAAATTATGGATCTTTCTTTTAGTTAATTTTTGTAACTTATTGTACATTTATATTATTATATAAGATATATACATGTCAGTATATAATTTACCTATTTACCTTTTTTTTTTCTCTAGGGTTGCATCTAGGGTTGTTTTGTATCTATAGTTTGTTTTTCCCTTTTTAAAATATTTATTTTAGGCTTTTAGCCACCTGAATCCAAAATTTTGAGGTTTTTCTCTCTGTGGCTGATTAAAGGAAAAAGGAGATAGGAGAAATTCTGTTTACCTGTCTCTAGACAACAGTGTCTCTCTGGAATGGCACAGCCAGCTCCCTGATCTCAATATTAGCAACATTTGCATGAAGCACAATGCTTCCCAGGCTGCCACTGCTGTGTGGCAGAACTAGTTGGTAAGATAAAGAGTCTAGTGACATATCATTTCAATCTGAAACCAAACCACCTTGCTTGCTGCACCAAATGTTTTAATGTGGGTTTTATTATTGTTGAGGCCACAGGTCAGGAGATGAAATCAGTTGAAAAGAGCATCTTCTCATAGTTACCAGGAGGACTGGCACACCATGCCATGTTGGGCCACACAGAGAGATAGCAGGGTTCATCAGGAGACAGAAGGAGTAAGGAGAAAACAGGGGGAGATCTTTTATTGAATGGAAATTCCTTTTAAGAAATAGGTGAGACAGGGAAAGAAGGCTTAGGATTGGTTAGCTTTAATAATTTCAGTACACTGTGCCACTTTCTACAGGTGCCTCTGTAGTTAGCAACCTTCTGTGGTTCACTCAGAGATTGCAGTTTGGCCTCCTAGGCTGCTTGATACATAGGTTTTGGTTAGGTTCCCTGGATTGATGCTGAACAGTATGTGGTTTGCTCAGCTGGTTGATCTGGAGGTTTTTTAGGCTCTTTGGGCAGATTTCTGCAGAGGCTTTGGTTAGGCTCCCTTGGATAGTTGACATAACATTATAGTGTGACTTCTGGATTTGTTTCTGCATAGACTGTGTTTAGTTTATTGGGAGTAAATGCTGCTGATTTACTTTAGTCTTCTTAGGCAATTTGCTGGAGAATTTGTATTTTGGCCTCAAAGCTGGTATCTGCTTATCCTGGTTGATACCTGGAGAGTTCACGATTGTAGTTGCTGCACAGGTTGTACGTGGGCTTTATTATTGATGAGGGCTATTGTAGTTCCCAGGACAGTACAACCTTGGGGTTGTTGTAAATTATTTGCCTTATCTTTAATGTTCTTCCCCAAGTATATATATAAATCCCCTCTTCCAGACTTCCATGGTGGTGAAGTGGTTACGAATCCCCCGGCCAATGCAGGGGACATGGGTTCGAGTCCTGGTCTGGGAAGATCCCACATGCTGCAGAGCAACTAAGCCTGTACACCACAACTACTGAGCTTGCATTCTAGAGTTCGAAAGCCACAACTACTGAGCTCAACTGCCACAACTACTGAAGCCTGTGCATCTGGAACATGTGCTCTGCAACAAGAAAAGCCACCACAATGAGAAGCCCACGCACTGCAATGAAGAGTAGCCCCTGCTTGCTGCAAACTAGAGAAAGCCTGCGTGCAGCAATGAAGACTCAAGCAGCCCAAAACAAACAAACAAACAAACAAATAAATTTAAAAACACTCCATCTCCTCCATATCTTTGCCCAAATGTGCTCTCTTCAATGAGTGAGAAGTTCTCCTAACTTCTCATATTGAGATTCATACCACTTTTCTATCATATTCCTTATATCTTGTCCTTGATTTTCCTTAATTTATTTCTTCATTTTAACTTTATATTTTTAAGTTCATCTTGATTGTCTGTCTTGATCCTCAGAATGAAAGTTCCATGGGAAACAGATTTTTATCTATCTTGTTTAGTGCTATTACACCATTCCCTAATACAGAGCCTGACACTCTAGTAGATGCTTATAATCAAATCTGAAAAGGATAAAAGAACACATGATAACTATGTTATGAGTATTCTCTTTTAAAAATTTCTGAAAAGAGCTAGTTTATAAAATGTATTGGTAAAAAAAAGGCACTAATAGTATACACAATTCAAATGGACAAAGAACATGATATGTATTTTTAAAAAAGGAAAATATTCATGGTCTTTAAATGTAGGGAGATGTCCAACTTCACTCTTAATAAGAAAAATGAAAAATAACACTATTTTAAGATGGTAATTTTCATTTCTCAAATTGGCAAAAAACAAAGCTTACTATTGACAAGGCTGTCACAAAGAGGAATGTACACCGATGGCACTCCTATAGAGGACAAAATGGCAATATATAGTAAAATGACCTACCTTAGATTTTAAGTGAGAGTAAAGATTTAAAAAATAATAATCACTTCAAATTATTTCTAAAAATATTCACCTTTACTGACACTAATTTTGCTTATCTATCACTATGTCTTGTTCCATCTCTTTCCTCCAGCAGAAATGGCTTCCCACAGAATTACATTTTTTAAGAGTTCCAAATTGTTCCCTCACGTTACTCATAATTTTTCTGTTTTTTCCATGGTTAGTTTGTGCATACACACAAAAAAACTTAAATATATATTAACATTAATACATAAATAACAAATATGAACATACATAATTTTTAAATATAAAAATACATGTAAATAAAAATACATATAAATAAATTTATATTGTATAATAAAGTGTATGCTATATATTGTAATAATGTATACATAGGTTTTCCTACTTAACATGTAATGAAAAAAATTTATATTTTAATTATGTTTTAATTATTTGTTTTGATTGTCACTTCATTTAGAATATGGGTACATGAAACAGGGACATTTTTAAATTAAAGGCACTGCTGTGATACAATGGCATTGACAAACCTTTATGCCTGTTTCCCTCTTCACATCTCCTAGGCTCTCCTTTCTTCCAAAACACTTTAAATCTCCCGTCAGATTCTTCAGGAGGAGTGTAATACCCAGAAGGGACCACGGCTTGTTAAAATGGGTAGGTCTGAAGGGGAACCCAGGTTGAGGTCCCTTTTTGGTGGCAGGCATTATGAGCCAATTCAGCCACTGAGGTCCTCTTTGGCTTCATGTTTAGAACTTGGCTGAAATCAAATTCATGTTTTAGAGGGTGACAGCATTAGCTGCTGCTCAGCTGCTCTGTCTTATCACCAACAGAAAGTTCGCCTTCTGCTCAGTTCAGGGAGTCAACAGGAGTTCAGGGTGTCTAAAAGCCTACACATCATTTGTAGAAGGGATCTAAACTTCAGGTATCCTCTGAGGTATGCCTTTAGGTCTATGGACCATGGCGCCATTTAAGGGATGTCTATTTTGGAGGGGACCTATAGGAGGTGGTGTTTAGGGACTGAGGGGAGGGATTTGGAAGTCTCTTTGGGGGCATACCCTTTTGCAACAGGGCTTAGAAATATTTGGCAGGAGGTCTTTGGTGTCCATGTTTCGATAGCACACAGTATTTGCAATGTTCTCCAAAGGGAAGTGGATTTGGGTAAAATTTGAGATTTCTAATCAAGGCAGGATTTGAAGAAGATTGTTTAAGTAAGACTCCTAGTACAAGTGTTGGGAGCTTGCCAAAATGGCCTTTGTGACCCACGTTCCATTATAGGGTCCTTCAAACATTTGGAGACATGGGTCAATAAGATCGGATGCATCTGGGCTCACTTTTTTTGTAAGGATAGTCATCAACTCAGGCTAAGAAGGGATACTGGAGCCTAGTCAACTAGGATCTTGCTGAGAAACAGGGTACCATTAGGACATCATTTGCTATAGCTTTACTCACCATTCATGAAGATATGGGGCCCTTCTTGTCAGGAAAGGAGAAAGGACAGTTGTGCTGAAGGGACACAGATATTATCGTACAAAACTAAATGAATTGGTTATTCATGAGGGAGAGTATAGTCCCAATTTAGAGAGCCTTTATTTAGGACACTTGTACATTTATCATGAAGAGTATGGTTTTGCTCATTCATGTGCATAAAACATGTATAGATTCCCCTAACAGGTTGTAGAGTTTTGAGCCTTGCATCTAATGAAGGAGTAGATACTTCTGTATATGAGGAGGGAAAAGCCTTCTGGTGCAATATGTCAGTTACCTGCAAAGTTCTAAATGAAAAATCCAGCATTTTTCTTTCCCAGCTGTGTGAACACAGGCAATTTTTTGCAGCATCCATTGGTGGTATGAAGGTGATGACAAGAAGAACAGCAAATACTTACATGATCTTTACAGTGTGGTGAATGTCTTTATCAGGTGTCATAATACACCAGGCAATTTAATAGTACTCCAACTACTAATATTAATTAGGTAGTACTTACTGTGTGTCATGCTCTTTTTTAAGCCCTTTATTCATATTTAGTCATTTAAACTCTACCACTGGGGTAAGTTACAATTATTATCCTCATTTTATAGATGGCCCATAGAAGTGAGGTGCCTGTCTTCAGGCCACACAGCTGATAATCATGGAAAGAATTACTGTGAGGGTCCAACACTTCTCTTGGGTCACCTTTGAGCTGAAACACAAACAAACCTTTGTTTCTTCCTCAGTAAGGACAGCTCATGAGTTGTGTCAGAAAATGATAGAGTAAGGCCCTCCAAAAATTCTCTACATTACAAACCTACAATGCAGACTCAACTTTTTCAGAACTCTGGAAATTGACAAAATTTTACAGGAACTAGGGGAGTATTTACGTGTTTAAAAATGACTGAATCTTGGTAAGATCAGCAAGCTCTAGAGACTTTAAATTGTCACAATCCCACCCTCCTTTTTTCCAGCTTAATAATGGTACACTTTGAAATAGTATGCATTCCTTTTGCATCCCAGTAGCCACCAGAAGGAGAGGAACAAAGTGAGAATTCTTTCAGAACCTCATCTCCAAGGCTTTGACATTATCTGTTGTGACTGAGATGTTCTTTGGAAGACTCCATTTGCAAGACTGTCTATATTTGCCATAATTTGGAGCTCACCCAGTGCAAATGAACTTTAACCTGGGGAGTTGCCAAAATAATTATGGGAGCAGAAAGAAAGTTTGAAGAAGTAATGCCAAGATACATCCCAAATTTGATGCAAAACATCATTATACAGATTCAACCAGCTAAACAAACTCAAAGCAGGATAAACTCAAAGAGATCCATACCAAAACATATCATAATCAAACTACTGAAAGCCAAAAACCAAGAGAGAATTGTGAAAGCACTGTGTAGCAACCCATGGCATGTAAGAGATTCTCAATTAGACCAAAACCAAACATTTCTCATCAGAAACCATGCAGGGCAGAAGACACTTGGATGACATTCATAGTGTTAAAAGAAAACAAAAACAAAAACTGTCAACCCAGAATTTTATATGCAGCAAGACCATCTTTTGAAAATGAGTACAAAATTAGGACAATTCCAGATAAACAAAAAAAACGGAGAGGATTTATTGCTAACTATCTGCCATACAAGATGAGATAATACCTGGAGGGAGTCCAAACTAAAATGAAAGACACTTTGATGTTGACTCAAATCCAGAGAAAGAAAGAACATCAGTAAAAGTAATTATATAGGTAAATACAGAGGATAATTTAAACAAATTTTTTCTGTGTATGATTTTAGTCTGAATAATAGTCCACAAATATGTCCACATTTTAATCCCCAGGACATGTATGTATTTTTAGGCAGAAAACTTTGCATATATGATTAAATTAAAGTCTTCAGATGGGAAATTGTCTTGGATTACCTTGGGTGGATCTAATCAAAATGTTTCTTATAAGAGGGATGCAGGAGTTGTCAGAGTCAGAGGAGAAGCCAGTGTGATGACAGAAGTAGATAATGAAGTGATGTATTTGAAGATAGTAGAAGGGGTTACTAGCCTAGGAATACTGGCAACCACTATGCAAAAAAAGGCCAAGGAAATATATTATCCCAGCAGAGCATCTAGATGGACCCAGTCCTGCCAACATGTTGAATTTAGCCCAGTAAAATGGATTTGGGACTTGTAACATTTAGGATTGTAAGAGAACAATTTGTAATGTTTTAAACCACTGAATTTCTGGAAATGTGTTACAGCAACAATAGTAAACTAATGCAGTTACTTTTTTCCTCTTACCTGATTTAAAACATAACTCCACAGGAAAAAAAATTAATTGGTGCTGATGTATAAAGGGGATAAAGATGTAATTTATTATAAGAACAACACAAGAAAAAGGGGGATAAACTAGATAAAAGCAAAAATTCATATTTTGAAATTAAGTTGGTATTAATCTGAACTAGGTTGTTAGAAACTGTCAGCTTAATTTATAACAACCTAAATCCAGAGCAACCACTAATAAAATGACTCTAAAATGTATATAGTAAAAGAAATAACAAATAACCATAAAAATGGTACACTAGAAGATGTCCAATTAAAAAGCAGATTGCAGTATGGATTCTTTAAAAACATGATGAACTACATGATGTCAAAGAGACAAATCTTAGAGTGAAACAAAGAGATTTTAAGTAAAAAGTTGCAAAGATAAGTTTGTTGCCAACAATAATCAAAAAAGAGCTACAGTGACTATACTAATGGCAGACAAAACAGATTTTAAATAAAAAAATTATGAGACAAAAGACAGTATATATTACTATATTATTATATTAGGTTAATAATATATTATTGATAAAAGGGTAAATCTGTTGAAATACATAAGAATTATAAACATATACTCTCCTAACTAAAAAGTTCCAGATACCTGAATCAAAAACTGACAAAATTTGAGAGAGGAATAAATAGATTCAACAGTATATCCAAATAAATGACAGAACATAAGATCACCAAGGGAAGAGAAGACCTAAACAACACTATGACATAAACCGAGTGGACTTAACAGACATGTACAGAACATTCCTCCCAAGAACAGAAGAATACAATCTCCTTTCAATTGAACTAGGAATGTTCTCCAGGATAGACTTCACGTTAGGCCATAAAACAAGTGTCAATAATTTAAATTACACCAAATATGTTCTCTGACCACAAAGGAATGAATAATGGGAAATCAATAATAGGAGGAAATTGTGAAAACTTGTAAATATGTGGAAATTAAACAACACATTCCTAAGTAATCAATGAGTCAAACAGTGTCCAAGGGATATTAGAAAATACTCTGAAGTGAATGAAAATGAAAACACAACATACCAAGACATGGGATTCGGCAAAAGCAGAACCCAGAGGAATATATATATATATACATATATGTGTGTGTATATATATATATATATATATATATACAAACACACACATATGCAGGCCTATATAAAAGGGAAGAAAGAGTTCAGAAACTGGAAAAAAAAGTCTAACCGCAAAACAAAGTGAAAGAGGAAAATAATAAAGGTTAGTATAAAAATAAATAAAATAATATACATAGAAAAAGCATAAAGAAAATCAACCAAAACCAAAAGTTGGTTCTGTGATAAGATTATTAAAATTGAAAAACCTTAGGTTGACTGCAAAAATGAAGAGAGAGAGAGAGAGATGACTCAATTACTGAAACCTGAATGAATAAAATAAAATGGCTATGAAACCATATAGAAATAAAGAGAATTGTTAGGAATTCGTTTGGACATTACTTTTGACTATATGAAATAGTCAAGTTAGTGGAAAAACAGAGTGAATAAAACTGAGTTAAAAAAACTAGAAAATCTGAATAGACCTGTAACAAAGAGGTTGGATTCGTAATCAAAATTTCCAGAAATAAAAGCATGGGACCAGTTCTTTTACCAGTGTACTCTACCAGATGTTTTTCTGAGCATGCCAGTGGCAAAATGTCAAAGACACAGGTGTACTGTATATTAGCAATCAGTTAATGTCATATCTTATTATTATTCAATAGAAATGCATTGGGTGCTTATTGTGTATCACGAGGTTTGTTAAATGGTGGTGTCTATGATGACTTGGTATTGTGTTTTTCTTATTTCATGGGCACTGGTAACATTAGCATTATGGTTTCAGGGTCACTTTGGAAGGGTGTTTCAAGGCCTCATTATGAAATAATGTCCCCAAATGGAAGTTTCTCTGGTGCCTGGGTATATCTTCACCCATAATCAATTTAATATTAATAGGAAAAACATGTATTCATATATAAATATTACGTTAATATTTAAACTTAACAGTGTTTAGTGCATAGACAGCATTGCTGTAAACTTTTTACACCATAGTGATTATTCATTTTATCTTATTTCCCTGTACATAATGTTTCCAATTTCATAACATGTTGACCTTATCAGGTGGCTGATGTTATCACAGTTGTATAGAAGAGGACAGTGAGGCATTGGTCCCTACTCACTTATTAAGTTCAAGAGTGAGTAATGGAAATCAGAGCACTCAGGTGGCAGAGTAGAAATTTTACATGCTTAAACTATGTGCTGTTAAAAAGAATCATAAGCAGTTCCGGGAAATTTTAGCACCCGTTTGCTTTCATATGCCTCTGTTGCAAGTCTCTTTCGGCACGGACTTCTACTCAGGAAGTCCGTTAACACCTAGTGTCTTGTATAATTCGAGACCAAAAGTCTTGACTTCTCTAGCTTGCTGTCTTCCCTCAGAGTGATTCAGTGAGGTAACTTTGCGTGTTTCAGTTTATACCCATTTTACTGAATGCAGCCACTAGGTGGAGCTGTCTTCCTTCTGCCGTCAGCACACGTAATGAGTCACACAGGGGCTGCTGACGTCACCAGTGATTCACTAAGGGTGCGACGGCGAGTAGGACCAAACGTTTTGTTTGGGCTTCCGGGTCAGCGGTTGAGGTAAAGGAGGCGTGGTCAGTGGAATTGGGTAAGGCTGAGGCGGCTGCAACTCTCCTCCAGCCAGACGGCGGGGGAGGAGGAGTAAAAAGAGGGCGGCAGCCCGGCTTGTCTTCAGATCCACATGGAGTTGGCGGCAGAACCCCCGTGGAACGGGCATTTGTACCAAACGGCCTTTCTCGGCACCTCTCCCTGGGCAGGGTTTTTGGGAGGGTCTTGGAGGTGGTTAACTGGGCTGAGGAGGCGGCATAGGGGCGGATGCTGGGGCTGGGTTGATGTTACTCTTTCTTGCCTGTGTTCTGGAATCTGACCTCAGGGCTCCAGAGGCCCAGTTCCTAACCTTTAGAGTCTCGGGTGCAACATATCTAGCCAAGAACCTTATTCCCTCACAGATCTAGCACGTTACAGCACCAGATTCAATATTCCCAGCCAGTGTATTACATAGAAGACCGTAAACCCAAATTACCATCCTCACAGCTTCCAAGAGGAACCGGAGCCCTGACAAGGTCTGTTTCGCTCTCATTTCCCTAAAAGAGACCTTTCTCTAACATCTTTACTCACCCTTCCCTCCCCTTTTTCCTCCTCCTAATCACCATTCAGAGCTAAAAAAATACAACACTATGGAATACCACAGACCCTGACTCATTCTCAGAGACCTCTTGCTCACGTCTCACCCTGGTAGTCTCATCTGTCAGAGATCACTCTGTACGCAGCATTTCTACTTAATATTTTTTAGCATTTCCCTTGAAAGACCTTTATTACCTGCCGTTAAAGACCTTCCATTCTATGGCATCTTCAAGAAGTGTCCCTACACCTAGCATTTCTACTTAGTCGTCGACCTTCCCAAACTCCATTTTAGCATTTTCCATCAAAAACACCTCCGAATCTGACATTGTCCTTTACTAAAATGCTTTACTACTAACCCAATATCTGCTCTTAGAAAATACCCCCTTTTCATCGTCTCAGAATTCTTTCCAGATAATCCCAAGTATCTTCTCTCAGAAGCTCCCGGGGGACCAGATACCAGGTAGGAATTCTTCAGATACATAATCTGGCAGACATCCTTTCCCAGTCCCCCTTCCCTGCACCAGTATTTGATAGACCCTTTCAGATTTTGGTTCTAACCACCCCTATCAGAGACTCACCTTCCCAGTCTTGCCCAGGGCTCTACCTGTGCATTCAAAAGGAAACAGGTTGTCCTCCCTTCTTTTAAGATCCTGTACTCCACATCGTGCCTTATAGTCTCCCCTAGGGCCTTTCAAGTGGCCAATATCTTCATTCACAAGCCCTCATCTTCTGCTTTCAGCCTCATAGGCCCCTATATCATTATTATACAACCCCTCCCTGAGCACGCTTCCTTCCTACTAGATCCCCTTCTCAGCATCTGTTCAGCCTGCATGGTGCTCTGCATCAGTGGTCACAGAAGCCCAGCCGGACTTCACAATCTAGCCAGTGTCTGCTCACTCACTCTTTTAGTCTGTTATCTTCCTGAAACTTTTATCCTCCATTCCTGGGGAAAATCAACTGTCTGAGCTCAGCCTCCTCTTTCCTCCCTCTCAGAGTAGCTCTAGTACCTAGCATGTCTTCATGTTTCCGTTCTTGAAATGAGGATGCTAGTACTTAAGTCCTTCTCTCCACCAGAGTTACCACCAACAAAAGAGAAAAACCTCCCCGTATCTGGCTCACCTCTGACCCTTTTTCTAAAGATGTGCACTATGCCACTATCGAAGAAACGTTGTATGTCTGGGCCTGATCCAAAACCATGTGCTGATTGCCCTTCCAACCAACGTGAGTGTCCTTTCCCTAAATCTTGGATGTGGGATGGTATTGTGGTTGGTGGGAAAGTACCTCTTATTTAAGCGTTTTTTTGCTGTCTTGATGAAACTCTTTTCCCCTCCATTCCTAGGGAATGCCAAAAACAGGCAGTGCACCAGACATAGGTGAGGGTCTTTACTCCTGGCAGTGGTGACTATGGCTGAGCCTGGGAATGTGAAGCAGGAGGGGGGCAAAGAGAGTATAGAGTTGGGTGGGCCAAGCCATGACCCAGAGTCTCCTTCAAATCTGGCAGGTATGTCCTGGGCCGTGAGGCTATGAAGCATCTCCAGACATCCAGTGTGCTAGTGTCGGGCCTTCAGGGCCTAGGGGTGGAGATTGCGAAGAATATCATCCTTGGTGGGGTCAAAGCAGTCACCCTTCATGACCAGGGCACTGCCCAGTGGGCTGACTTCTCATCCCAGATACCTCTTCCTGGATCCCTTCCCCTTGCCCAATCACCAAACCCCCTGGTCTCTGCATTCACTTCACTTCTTTCCTTCTTGTACCTTGTTGTAGTTCTACCTAAGGGAGGAGGACATCGGTAAGAACCAGGCTGAGGCATCACAGCCCTACCTTGCTGAACTCAACAGCTATGTGCCCGTCACCACCTACACTGGGGCCCCTGTTGATGACTTACTTAGTGGTTTCCAGGTACTTTGCAGCATCACCCTGCCTCCTGACTTGCATTCTCAGATCCTTTTCCTGGTTGGTTTGTTCAGTATTTATTTAATGGACCAGCCCTGTGGGTGCGTGCCCTTGCGTTTCCCAGAGAACTTGGGCACTGGAACTCCTGATGCAGCAGTAGGAACTTATCCTGGTGAATAAGGAAGGGAATTCAAAGATTGCCTACATATCATTGCTGAGCAGGCTTTGCTTTGTTCTGTTTTGTTTTATTTGAGAATTGAAGCAAATGATTGTAGGATTTGGGGATAAACCCAAACTTTAACTGGGAACAGACTGTGACTCATTGTTTGACTCCCAGGACATGCAGGGTTGTAGGCAGGCAGGAATGGGTGTTTTTCAAATAAGTGAATTAGTTGGTCTTCAAATTCTGTCCTCCTAATACTGCTTTACTTTTCTTGTCATAGTCTGGGGTTTCATATTTCTCTTCATTGAGTTTTACCCTCACTGAGTATGACACACATACTTTGTAAATATTTGAAGAAAAGGTCTGAACCAGTAAGCTTTAGTCCTGCCATTCTGCCAACCCCTGGCCTGCCTTTCTCCTTTATTTTCTTATTTCCCTTCACCCCAATGCCAGTCCCTTTGCATGAGCTTCCTTCTTGTTACAGGTTGTGTTCCTCACCAGCTCTCCTTTGGAGGGCCAGCTGCGGGTGGGTGTGTTTTGTCACAGCCATGGAATCAAGCTGGTCGTGGCAGACACTCGGGGTCTGTTTGGTTGAGTGCCTGCTTCTTCCTTTATCCCCAGCTCCTCCCAAGCCCAGGCTAAGACCCCCTGGCTCCCAGTGGCGTAATGCTACTCTCAGCCCACCAGATTTTCCATTCTCCATGTTCACCTCTCCCCAGTTAGCATGAGCACTGACTGCCGGGAGTGATGGCTAAGCTTTCCTAGGAAGTGTTCACTATTTCGAAGGGTCTCAGGCACCAGTCCTCGTGTCTCCTTTTACAGGCAGTTGTTCGGTGACTTTGGAGAGGAGATGATCCTGACGGATTCCAATGGGGAACAGCCTCTCAGTGCTATGATTCCTCTGGTTACCAAGGTAAGGAGATTGGCCACAGGGGTTCTGGAAGGCATGTGGGTAGCCATAGTCCTCCTTTATGCTCCTGGTACCCTGATCCTACCTCTGAGGCTTTCTTTACTTCTCTTCCATCCAGGACAACCCTGGTGTTGTAAGCTGCCTGGATGTGCCCGACACGGGTTTGAGAGCGTGACTTCGTGTCCTTCACAGAAGTTCAGGGCATTAATGAACTCAATGGCATCTATCCCCTAGAGATCAAAGTCCTGGGTATGCCAAGACTGGGGAGCAAGAAATTGTTGCCCAGATCAAAGAGAGAATTGTCCCTGTGGTGTGGGCTGACCCACAACCCAAGGGTTGACACATATCTGTAGTCTTGACTTGTACCAAAGTCCAAGAGGAGATGCCTCTCTGAAATCTGACTTGGGACTTAGAAGAGATGGGTCCAGGTAGCTTTAATAAAGACATGTGAACTGAGCTACAGGCAGAAAAGGTTTATACCACTAGGGTTTGATTCCATTATTATTTTTTGGCCCATTGACTCTGTTTCTTTCTTTTTTAAACTGTTTTAGAATGTATAGTATAACAATCTCTAAGTAATACTTCATCACCACACATATTAAAGAGAAACTTACAACAAAATATTTCCACTTTCTGGTTCACCATTTGCTGTCCTCATATATTTTATGTATGTTATAAACTTCTCAATACATTATTTTTGACTTCACAATTATATTGTTGAAAAGATTTAAGAAAGTTTATTTTTACCCACATAATCACCATTTCCAGTATACTTTTCTGTGGCTCCAGATTTGCATCTGATGCAATTTTTCTTCTGCCGAAGAAAGCCTTTGACATATGTTGTGGAATGGGGTCTGCTGGTGATGATTCTTTCAGCTTTTTCATGCTTGAAATTTCATTTTGCCTGTGTTTTTGAAAGATGTCTTTACAGAGTGTAGCATTTTAGAATTCATTGCTTTAAAGATATTGCTCTGTTGTCTTTCCTGCCTTATTTTCCACAGGAAGTCTGCTATTCTTATTCTTGTTTCTCTGTATTTAATGTGTTTATTTTCGCTATCACTGATCTTAATGGGATTATGATATACATTAGTATAGTTTTCTCCGTGTCTCTTTTGCAGTTTATTAAATTTATATTAACTATGGTTTTATAGTTTTATCAAATTGGGAAAATATCTGGCCTTATTTTTTTTGAAAATGTTACTTTCGCAGCTCACTGCCACCCCATTATCTCCTTCCAGAACTCCAATTACATGTATATTAAGGCACTTGACTTGTTTGTCTTTTTCTCCCCGTCTTTGTTGTATTTTGGATAGTTTCTTCTACTTTGTTAAATCTCCTAATTTTTTCTTGTGTGTTAATTTGTTAATCACATCTGTTATGTAAAATCACTGGTCAAGAACATTAAAACAACTATTGTAAATATATTTCACATGTCAAAGAAATTCCCAACAAAGGAGGGGGCCAAAAGAGTTTTTGAAGAAATAATGGCCAAAAATTTACAAATTTTTGAAGACTAAAGCCACAGATCTGTGTTCTGCTAATTTTTGATGGATGGAAGGTAATTGTGAATGTTAGCTTTTTGGAGTTGCGTTTTGTGTTCCTTTAATATTTTTGAGTTTGTTCTAGAGAAATTATGTAGTTGCCATTGGATCCTTTCAGGGCTTACTTTTTCTCTAGAGTGGCATTTAGACATAGGGTGCCTGTGCTGTCTGAAGAAATCAGCATTGTGTTTGTTTGTTTTTTATGGTGTACGATACCTTATTTTTATTTTTTAATTGAAGGATAGTTGATTTAATGTTTAATGTTGTGTTACTTTTTGCTTTACAGCAAAGTGGCTCAGTTATCTATATACACATTATTTTTCATATTCTATTCCATGATGGTTTATCTCAGGATACTGAATAGAGTTCCATGTGCTCTATAGTAGGACCTTTTTTATCCATTCTATATATAATTTTTTATCCATTCTATATATAATAGCTTACATCTGTTAACTCCAAACTCCCACTATATGGGGGAGGGGGTTTGGGGAGAAAGGAGGTGGGAGGTTTTCCCGTTCCTGTTTTGATAGTGCTGTTGATCTTGGGAGGGAATGAATTGACATATAAACCTTCATTCTTTTCATCCCCCAGGTCCCTACACCTTTAGTATCTGTGATACCTCCAATTTCTCTGACTACATCTGTGGAGGCGTTGTCAGTCAGGTCAAAGTAACTAAGAAGATAAGCTTTGTGAGTATGAGCAGGAGAGTGTGCTGTAGGGTTCCAGGCATCTCTACGTTTTTTCCTTTTTTGTTCTGATATCTTGCTCTCCACAGAAATCCTTGCCCACTTCACTGGCAGAGCCGGACTTTGTGATAACAGATTTTGCCAAGTATTCTCGCCCTCCTCAGCTACCCATTGGCTTCCAGGCCCTGCACCAGTTCTGTGCCCAGCATGGCCATTCTCCTTGGCCCCACAATGAGGTAGATGGGTGGGCAAGCCAGCCAGGTCCTTGAGCCAAAGCTGCTCTATGCCTCTTCATCTATTTAGTTTTTTTACCTCTCCCTCTCCCCACAGTGGTGTGATTGTTCTTTTTCTCCTTCCAGGAGGATGCAACGGAACTGGTGACCCTAGCACAGGCTGTGAATGCTGAAACTCTGCCAGCAGTGCAGCAAAACAGTCTGGATGAAGACCTCATCCGGAAGCCGGCTTATATGGCCCCTGGGGATCTGGCACCCATCAATTCCTTCACTGGTTGTGTGGCTGCCCAGGAGTTTATGAAGGTCAGCGTGAGTGGAGATGGACAGTGCTGGGCCTGGGCCAGGTTCCTTTCCGGCCCTGCTGCTTGCTTTCCAGCTCTGATTAACCAGTGATCACATTCTCTTTCTAACCGACTCCTCAGGGCTGCTCTGGAAAGTTTATGCCTGTTATACAGTAGCTGTACTTTGATGCCATTGAGTGTCTCCCTGTGGAAAAAGAGGCCTTCACAGAGGACACGTGCCTTCCAATATGTGATTTGGGCCCATGGAGAAGACATTATTGTGGATCTTTTTAACGTGGCTTTTCCCTAACCCTCTCTTCCCTTCACATGACTCAGTGCCAGAACCATTATGATGGGCACATGGCTGTATTTGGCTCTGACCTGCAAGAGAAGCTGGGTAAGCAGAGATACTTCTTGGTGAGAGAACCTTGTGGTCAAAAGCTACCTTTAGGTCCCCTAGGCTCTGGCCACCTCTTCTGGAGTCTCCTCGTGGTGTACAAGGGATGGTGTTGGCTTGTACCCTCATCTCATCCCTCTTCCATTTTCTTCACACCAGGTCCTTTATATCCTGGTCTTGTGCCTCTTTCCTTAGAGGACCATGGATTTTTATGGCACTGTGACTTAAATATGCAGTCATAGATCCTCTTACCCTCTCTTGCCCTCTGCAGGGGTAGTGAGGAGTGGTTTTGTTACCCAGTGACCCTAACCATCTTGTGTCTCTCTTCTTGGCCACCTCCCAGGTGGGTGCAGGGGCCGTTGGCTGTGAGCTACTCAAGACCTTTGCCATGACTGGGCTAGGCTGTGGGGAGGGTGTGGCAATCACCATTACAGACATGGACACCATAGTAAAATCCAATCTGAATCGACAGTTTCTGTTCCGACCTTGGGATATCAAGGTGAGTGGAATGGATATGGTATGTGGTTCAGCTTTGTTTTTCACTTTTCCCCTGTCTTTTTCTGGTTATCTGTCTTATTGCCTTTGGACTTTTTTTTTTTTTTTTTTTTTTTTTTTTGGTACGCGGGCCTCACACTGTTGTGGCCTCTGCCATTGTGGAGCGCAGGCTCTAGACCTTCAGGCCCAGCGGCCATGGATCATGGGCACAGACGCTCCATGGAATGTGGGATCTTCCTGGACAAGGGCACGAACCCATGTCCCCGAAACGGCAGGTGGACTCTCAACCACTGCCCCACCAGGGAAGCCCACCTTAGGACTTTTTGTTTGTCTCTTTCCTTCAGTTCTTACCTTATTTCTTTTCTCTACCACTCACTCTTTCTTCCAGGAGATATTTATTGAAAAGTTATTACATCGTTCATTTGTGAGTTTAAAACTGTCCCCAGCCATCTTTTTTTTTCTTTGGTTTTTGGTTACGGCTAATGTGGAACTCTGGAAGCTAGATTATAGAGGGATCTATCTGGGGCGTCTCTGTAAAGTTCAGTGTTATTTTGCCTGGCCAGTGTTTATCTTTCCTTTCATTTTGTCATGCAAATACTAGGTACTACTTAAGTAGTTAGAATATATAAGATAGCAAATGAAAGGTTTCTGCTTTTGTCTAGTGGGAAGACATAGTAAATGAGAGATTCTCTAATGCAGTGGAGGTTGGCAGCACTCTTTCCTCAAGTCCAAAAGATCACAACTCTTTTAAGAATACTAAGACATTATGTCCTTTTTATCCTCATTTTATCAGGTGAAAGGGTAATTTTCCACTCTGCTCTAGGAGGCTGTCCGTAACCCAAATACACAGTATTTTCCAAATGACCAGACCAATTCATGATGATACAGAGTTGTGCATTAACTAAAGAACCATTCAAAATACAGAGAAAGACAGTGGATATTGCTGTGGATCAGTATTTTACCTTGCAACTAAACTTTACTATCACATGTCAAGTTTTGATGTATTTTAAAAAAAATATCAACAATCATCTGAAAATGTTATTGAAATATTTTTTGGTAAGGCTGGATGTCCCTTACATCTTTCAAGCAAAACATGTAATACATTACAGGCAGTAGATAATGAAAATTCAGCTATCTTCTAAGATATTATATAACTAAAATTTGCAAAACTGTAAATACAGATTGACTCCTATCATTAAAGATTTGTATTGGAGTGTTTTTCATAATATTTGTACTATATAATGGAATTATTCCAATTTTATTAATTAATTAATTTATTTATTTAGTTTTGGCTGTGTTGGGTCTTCCTTTCTGTGTGAGGTCTTTCTCTAGTTGTGGTAAGTGGGAACCACGCTTCATCGCGGTGCGCGGGCCTTTCACTACCGCAGCCTCTCTTGTTGCGGAGCACAGGCTCCAGACGCAGAGGCTCAGTAGTTGTGGCTCTGGCCTAGTTGCTCCGCGGCATGTGGGATCTTCCCAGACCAGGGCTCGAACCCATGTCCCCTGCATTAGCAGGAAGATTCTCAACCACTGCACCACCAGGGAAGCCCCTCCAATTTTAAACGGAGTAATAATATTTAAAAATTTTCTGAGTTTAAATGTCTAATGTAGGAAATCTTGATAGCTGTGCCTCACATAAAAAACCCCCCACAAACTTCGTTTTAACATCATTAGTTTGGAGAACTGCTACAGCAAATAATAAATACAATAGCACAGTATGTGGTTAGAACATAACAAGGTGAAAAATACTGTGTAGGGGCAAGAATGAAAAACAAGATATAGAACTGGAAATGCCATGAGAGGGTGGTTTTCAGTGTGGTAAAGGAAATCCTCATTGGAAAGGTGGTATATCCACAGAGAATTAAAGATGATATATGAGAACAGGAAGAAATCTCAGGGAAGAGTATGCCAGGTGAAGTTAACAGTATGAGCAAAACCCTGAGGTTGGAATATGCCTGCTGTGTTTAAGGAATAGAGACAGAGACAGCCCACAGTATGAGAGAAGGTTGTAAAAGTAATAGGGAGCAGCTCATTTTACCCTTAGTGAGAGTGGGAATCAATAGAGGGCTGTGAGGAGAGGAATGTGATCTGACTTGTACTTTCAGAGGATCCTTTTTGTTTTTGTAAGTTCAGAGGACCTTGGTTTTCTTTGGGTGAATGCACTCCAACTCTGGGTGCTAGTAAGTAAAAACAATGGATGTTCGGTAGACAAAAGAACAGATACTAAACCCATTGGCTCCTATTGTATCACTGTTTTCCTTTTTTATTCACCCCATTCCTCATTTGTCCCAGCCCAAGCTGTGTGGCATTTATCATAGACCACAGAGCCTCCTGACCTCAGAGCCTAGGTCTTGTGCATCATTGCGTAAATCAATTTTCAGAACAGCTCTGTAAAGTTTTGTTGGGTGATTATATGAATGACAGTTCTGTTTCTCCATCCCTATCCAGAAATTGAAGTCTGATACAGCTGCTGCAGCTGTGAGCCAGATAAATCCACATATCCGGGTGATGAGCCATCAGAACTGTGTGGGCCCTCACACAGAGCATGTGTATGATGATAACTTCTTCCAAAAGCTGGATGGTGTGGGCAGTGCCTCGGACAGTGTGGATGCCCGTGAGTTTTGCGGGTCGGTGAGGACAAGGCGAGAGTAATGTGTGTGTTTTAGGGAGTGTGTGTCACTGTGTCCTATCCTGATATTATTTTCCCCCACCCTCACCTGCTGCACCTTTCTCACAGGCACGTATATGGACCGCTGCTGTGTGTTCTACCGTAAGCCTCTTCTGGAGTCAGGCACACTGGGTACCAAGGGTAATGTGGAAGTAGTATCCCCTTCCTCACAGAGTCATACAGCTCCAGCCAGGACCCTCCTGAGAAGTCCATCCCCATCTACACACTGAAGAACTTCCTGAATGCCGTTGAGCACACTTTGCAGGTGATCAGCCTTGCAGGGAGTAAGAGGTGGAACAGATAGGTACCTGGACAGTGTCTCATTTGCCAAACTCTTGTTATTCAGATGATGAAGCCTCAGTGTATGTAATATCTGCCCTCTCTTTAACTCTCCTTCACTCACTTTAAACCTAGCAACCTAAGCTTTTCAAAATGATTTTCTTTAACTTGAAATTTTTATTTTGGAAACATACAGGGAAGTATTATTTATACCATGTGAAATACTTTATGTAAGAAGTGTATATCTAAAAGGTGAGGATGTGTTTCTTTGTGTACAGGATACTATTTTGCTAATATTAAGTCCATATTTAGGACTACTTTTTTGATTGTTTCCCAATATATGTTTAATAGCTTGTCAGCATAGTTGTGTTTATATAGTACACATACATACAAAACAGCATACCTATCATGTAGGTTGACAAAGTAAAAGCACCCCATTAACTGGCCCTCAGAACTTGGCCCTAATTACAGTCCCCTTTCAAACCACAAATAACCATCCTTTTATCAAAATGATTCTTAATGCAGTCTTTGAGGCTATGTTTAGGAAGTATGGGAACAGGAAGAAAATGAGCAGTAACAGTTCAGTCACTTTTCCTTCCAGAATGGATGAGTTTATACTTGTGGACTCAGTTCAGTATGTGTCTTTCTCCCTGTCCATACATCCCATGTTGGTGTGTGTGTGTGTGTGTGTGTGTGTGTGTGTGTGTTTAGATACAGAGAGATGGAGAGAGAAAGAGATGTGTTTTTGTGTGCATGTTCATTTCTATATACATAAAACCTCTACTAGGTTATGGTTCTATTACTGTGTTTCTCTCTACCCAGCATGCAGAAGGGCCAATAAAAAGGCTTTTAAAACAAATATACTATGTGCCCTTGGACTTAACATCTTCATGCTTCAGATTCCTTATCTGTAAAATTGGAATGATGGTAGTAACTCTCACAGGACTTTTGTAAAGCATTTACACTTAATATGTCCTTGTGACTTTCAAACTAAGCTTTAAATGTGTACATGTTTGCTTATTTCATATTAACTCCATGAGGTGTAGTTTTACTGTTACAGTGTATGTCTTTAAAATGAGAAAAAACAAGTAAAGATATACCTGATGGTCACAAAACTGTGACAGAGCTGGCCTTTGAACCTGGATTTCGAGCATCAGGATGCTCCAGATCACTTCACCAGTGACTATTTATCGACCTCTGAATTCACAGGGGTCAAACCTCTATCTTACTTTCTGCCCAGTCCCCAGAACCTGCATAGAGATCGTTCATGTTTTATTCTTGGTGTGAACTTTTTCTTTTATTGAGGCCTCACATACCTAAGGTAAGGTGTACATCTTAATAAATTCTGCATGAATGTACACTTGTGTGTTAACCTCTTCCCAGATTAAGATCATTGGATTTTACATTGAAGTGGTGAGGGCTTGACAAGTTTGAGGAGTCACATTGGGAGGGCTTCCTTCCTCTGTTCTCCCATAACAGCCATGCTCTTCCTATTTGCTGCATTTCCTGATGGTGTTCCTAAGGTCTACATAAACTTATTTGTTTCCCATAACCCACGTAGTGTTGATTTGCTCTGTCTGCAGTGGGCTCAGGATGAGTTTGAAGGTCTCTTCAAGCAGCCAGCAGACAACGTCAACCAGTACCTAATGTGAGTAATTCTGTCCAAATCCTCGCTCACTGTGTCCCCTGCCTGTCAGTCAAAGCATTCTGTAACCAGTGTAACACTTAGGACCTGGCCTACTTTTCAAATAAACTAATAATTCCTTGGGCCTTATACCTTTGGGAGTCAGCACTGACTTTTCATGGTGTTAAGCTCACTCTGGGATCACTGTGTAATTTTGAGTTTGTGTCCCCTCTAATTCTTGATAGGGATTCAATGTTTGTGGAGCAAACACTGCACCTGGCAGGCACTGAACCCCTGGAGGTGCTGGAGACTGTGCAGCGCAGCCTGGTGCTTCAGCAGCCACATACCTGGGCTGACTGTGTGACGTGGGCTTACTACCACTGGCACACCCAGTACTCCAACAACATCAGACAGCTGCTGCACAACTTTCCTCCGAACCAGGTATTACACTCTTGTGGGGTCCATTTGTCAGAATAGGCTTACTGAAAGCAGTTTGCTACACACTTTTGACATGATTCATTGCAGTTAATCCAGTTGTGGCAAGCCCACCAAGTCCCAGAGATCTCATTAAATGATTAAGCGAGTGATTTTTGAAGTCAAAGACCTGTTCCTCCTGACCTCTCTCCTCTGCCTGCCCATCCCTGTTCTCTCAGGCAAGATACTTGGTACCTGTTTCCCTCAGATATGACATGAGTCATTCCAGATTCCCAGTCAGGGCTATAGATATTGTAGAAGAGAAATTTTGGTGTTAAGAGCACAGGACCTAGGTGGGTTCAAGTCTCAACTGCATTTGATATTGGGACTAATCATGTATTTTCTCTCTGTGCCTCAGTATCCTCATGTAGGAAGTAGGAATAATAGTGACCTAACTTCATGAGAGTTTTATGAGGGCTAATTGATATTTATTAAGTTAATAAAGTAAGTATGTTAGTACCTGCCTGGCAATCTATAAAAGTTTCATAAATAGCTCTGTGTCTGGCACAAAGTGAGTGCCCAGCCATATACTAAGTTGGGACTTCCGGGCTTGAAAATGAGGAGTCACAATTATCAGAAAGACCTCTTCTCTCATGTCCCACTCCCCCCAATCTTTCTGTTTTCTTAGCTTACAAGCTCAGGAGCCCCTTTCTGGTCTGGGCCTAAACACTGTCCACACCCGCTCATCTTTGATGTCAGCAATGTAAGTCTCCTCCTTCAAATGTGGGTACATGGATGGGAAGGAGGCTACGGCTCCTTAGGTGAGTACTGATATGCTTACCCCTCCATACATTGCCTTCTCTTGGCCCCTGCATCTGGACTACATGATAGCTGCTACCAACCTGTTTGCCCAGACCTATGGGCTGAGGGGCTCTCAGGACCGAGCTGCTGTGACCATACTCATTCAGTCTGTGCAGGTCCCTGAGTTCACCCTGAAGTCTGGAGTCAAGATCCATGTTTCTGATCAGGAGCTGCAGACCACTTCGTGTGTTGGTGAGGGTGTTTAACTAGTTGGCCTAGAGCTAGCATCCTACTTATCACCTATGTATGCAGGCCTCCCCTGTGCTTGTGTTTTGCCACTGGCTCTGCTCTGAGATCTCAGGCCTGAGATTTATCCACACTGTCCTTTGGTCCTTGCTTCTTCCAATTTAAAATAAGGTTGGTTAGTTGAGGCAAATTCTCTGATGTGCTACTACTTTGTTCTTCCCACTGTTTCTCCCTCAGGTGCACCAGTGGTCCATCTCTTTTCTGTGTGTATGTTTGCTTTGTTTTGTTCTTTCCTCTGTTTCTTTTTGTGTCCATATGCAGGGACAAATGGATATGATCTTTACCAGTAGTCTCTCTGCCTTGATTTCTTCCCTGTTTCATTTCATTATAGATCTCCTCATCCACCTCCCCACCTTCCTTTGGTATGCCTCTTTACCCTATGTTTATTTATTTATTTATTTATTTTTGCTGTGTTGGGTCTTTGTTTCTGTGCGAGGGCTTTCTCTAGTTGCGGCGAGCGGGGGCCACTCTTCATCGTGGTGCACGGGCCTCTCACTGTCACGGCCTCTCTTGTTGCGGAGCACAGGCTCCAGATGCGCAGGCTCTGTAGTTGTGGCTCACGGGCCTAGTTGCTGTGCGGCATGTGGGATCTTCCCAGACCAGGGCTCGAACCCGTGTCCCCCGCCCTGGCAGGCATATTCTCAACAACTGCACCACCAGGGAAGGCCTAACCTATTTTTTTTTTCAAAATTCAAAGGGTTTATTACTCATCTATTAATTCTATTACATTTATTTATTGTTTTATTGTTTTAAAATATATCAAAATAAATAGAGAAATTTATACGTATTTTATCTATATATGGAAGAGCAGCTGGTACCCAAGGTGGCACCAACAATCCTAGCAGCTCTTAGTTTAAATATCCGTAGTAGTCAGCAATTTCCATTTCATTTTCCCTCTCAATGAAAAATTGCAGTTTCCCCAGAGAGGTGTATTTGGCAGCATTCTCACGATCTTGTTGAGCCCGCCTCTTCATGGCCTCCCGCTCTGGCCTCTGCTCTTGTTCGATGGGCTTTGACCTGACTGACACAGGAACATTGGGTTCCCTGCATGGAATTCGTTGCTTGCTGAAGTCTTGGAGTAGAAATGGGGTTTGGAGCTTGGGTGGGGACTGGTGCTTAGTTACAGCAGGGGGAACAGGCTCCCGCTGGAGAGAAGCACAAGATGAAATTTTGTAGGGTGCAGGCCTAGGAGCAGCAGACTGAGGAACACTAGGCTGGGTATGGTCAGTCCAACCTGGTTGGGTTGGGTTGGTCACAGTTGTCTGAGCTGGTTTGGCAGGACCTGGCAAAGAGGCAGGAGCTGGCTGGGATGAACTGGCTGCAGCAGGTTGAGCTGAGTTAGTAGAAGCAGGCTGGGCATGGTCTGCCACAGCAGGCCGATGTGAGGCCAGAGACTGTGGCCTCCAAGGAGCAGGTCGAGCTTGAGGCTTGTCCCAGGCAGAAAAAGGCAGAGGTATCAACTTGACCTTCCCAGGAGGAGGCAGCTCATACTGGGATGGAGATGGACACTCTTTCAGCACTGCTGTCTGGTTTCTGGGTTTTGACTTGAGTTTTCTCAGGGCTCTTACCCTCATGTGGGGTATGCCACCATGGCTGGATAGCTGGGGGTGGCTGGGGGTCCTTAGGGTTGCTTGAATTTCCCAAGACCTGACAGGAAGAGAGCCCAGTTTTCTTATCATTCTTCTCCCCCAGTGCATGAAAAACCTTCACAGACTCCAGCATGCGCATGCCTAGGGAGGTTCGAGGTTTTTTTAAAGCTCTCTTGGGTAAGCTCTGTTTGGTGTTTCTTTCGCTTTGTCTTGGGAATTGTTGGCTTCTCTTCTGCCTTGACTTTGTTCCCTGACTGCTTATTGTCTTCAGCCTTCTTTCTTCCTCTGGTCCTTGTGGTCTTTTCCTGCCCGTGGCTCTTAGTTTTGCTGATCTTTCTGGATGCAGCTTTCTGAGGTTTGCCTTTAGAATGCTTGGCCGTGTTCACAGGAGCCCTGTCACTGACTGCAGCATTGCAGAGAACCACTTCTCCCCCTAACAGGCACTCTGGATTCTTTGGCTGGATTTTGGCCTTGGGAGCACCACTGATAGGCTCAGAGGCTTTATGTTTGTTCTTCCTGGGTTGATCAGAGGGAACCTTTATGACACTTGGCTTTTCCTGCACCTGATTCACCTTAATGGCTCTGGTGTCTTTGGCTTTGATCACGTTGGGACCTTTGGATTGATCAAGATCTGACATGCTCAGAGAAGAAGAGGAAACATCAACACATACAAGGGATGAGGAGACAACACCAGAGGATGTCTGAGTGGCTGCAGCTGAACGGCACATGTGTCCAGTACAAAGGTCACTGGTTACTGGTCACTGGTCACTTGTGATGATCCAAATTTATTTACAGACAACTCTACAGAAACCCCAAGACTCTACCAAGTGGTAGTAGGTTTGGTAGGAGAATGATGTCAAAAAGCAGGCAGTTGAAAGATATGAGATAGCCAATAGGGAGGTTTGATCCCCAACAGGAAGGCAGGATTGGGTGGAGAGAGTGTAGAAGAGCTAAAACAACGCCTAAATTTCTGAGTTCTGGGGAGGAAATCCTAGAAGACAGATTTACTTCCCCCAGGCTCTTACATTAGGGAAAACATTACAACATTCCTTTTTTTTTTAGTTTCTGCTTTATAACAAAGTGAATCAGTTACACATATACATCTGTTCCCATATCCCTTCCCTCTTGCGTCTCCTTCCCTCCCACCCTCCCTATCCCACTACTCCAGGCGGTCACAAAGCACCGAGCTGATCTCCCTGTGCTATGTGGCTGCTTCCCACTAGCTATCTACCTTATGTTTGGTAGTGTATATATGTCCATGCCTCTCTTTCGTTTTGTCACAGCTTACCCTTCCGCCTCCCCATATCCTCAAGTCCATTCTCAAGTAGGTCTGTGTCTTCATTCCTGTTTTACTCCTAGGTTCTTCATGACATTTTAAAAAAATTCCATATATATGTGTTAGCATACGGTATTTGTCTTTCTCTTTCTGATTTACTTCACTCTGTATGACAGACTCTAGGTCTGTTCACCTCATTACAAATAGCTCAATTTCGTTACGTTTTATGGCTGAGTAATATTCCATTGTATATATGTGCCACATCTTCTTTATCCATTCATCCGATGATGGACACTTAGGTTGTTTCCATCTCCGGGCTATTGTGAATAGAGCTGCAATGAACATTTTGGTACATGTCTCTTTTTGAATTATGGTTTTCTCAGGGTATATGCCTAGTAGTGGGATTGCTGGGTCATAGGGTAGTTCTATTTTTAGTTTTTTAAGGAACCTCCATACTGTTCTCCATAGTGGCTGTACCAATTCACATTCCCACCAACAGTGCAAGAGTGTTCCCTTTTCTCCACACCCTCTCCAGCATTTATTGTTTCTAGATTTCTTGATGATGGTATTCTGACTGGTGTGAGATGATATCTCATTGTAGTTTTGATTTGCATTTCTCTAATGATTAATGATGTTGAACATTCTTTCATGTGTTTGTTGGCAATCTGTATATCTTCTTTGGAGAAATGTCTATTTAGGCCTTCTGCCCATTTTTGGATTGGATTGTTTGTTTTTTTGCTATTGAGCTGCATGAGCTGCTTATACATTTTGGAGATTAATCCTTTGTCAGTTGCTTCATTTGCAAATATTCTCTCCCATTCTGAGGGTTGTCTTTTGGTCTTGTTTATGGTTTCCTTTACTGTGCAAAAGATTTGAAGTTTTATTCGGTCCCATTTGTTTATTTTTGTTTTTATTTCCATTTCTCTAGGAGGTGGGTCCAAAAGGATCTTGCTGTGATTCATGTCATAGAGTGTTCTGCCTACGTTTTCCTCTAAGAGTTTGATAGTTTCTAGCCTTACATTTAGGTCTTTAATCCATTTTGAACTTATTTTTATGTATGGTGTTAGGGAGTGATCTAATCTCATACTTTTGCATGTTCCTGTCCAGTTTTCCCAGCACCACTTATCGAAGAGGCTGTCCTTTCTCCATTGTACATTCCTGCCTCCTTTATCCAAGATAAGGTGACCATATGTGCATGGGTTTATCTCTGGGCTTTCTATCCTGTTCCATTGATCTATCTTTCTGTTTTTGTACCAGTACCACACTGTCTTGATTACTGTAGCTTTGTAGTATAGTCTGAAGTCAGGGAGCCTGATTCCTCCAGCTCCATTTTTCGTTCTCAAGATTGCTTTGGCTGTTCAGGGTCTTTTGTTTTTCCAAACAAATGTTGAAATTTTTTGTTCTAGTTCTGTGAAAAATGCCAGTGGTAGTTTGATAGGGATGGCATCGAATCTGTAGATTGCTTTGGGTAGTAGAGTCATTTTCACAATATTGATTCTTCCAATCCAGGTACCAGATATATCTCTCCATCTATTTGTATCATCTTTAATTTCTTTCATCAGTGTCTTATAATTTTCTGCATACAGGTCTTTTGTCTCCTTAGGTAGGTTTATTCCTAGATATTTTATTCTTTTTGTTGCAGTGGTAAATGGGAGTGTTTTCTTGATTTCACTTTCAGATTTTTTATCATTAGTGTATAGGAATGCCAGAGATTTCTGTGCATTAATTTTGTACCCTGATACATTACCAAATTCATTGATTAGCTCTAGTAGTTTTCTGATAGCATCTTTAGGATTCTCTATGTACAGTATCATGTCATCTGCAAATAGTGACAGCTATACTTCTTCTTTTCCAATTTGGATTCCTTTTATTTCCTTTTCTTCTCTGATTGCTGTGGCTAAAATTTCCAAAACTATGTTGAATAAGAGTGGTGAGAGTGGGCAGCCTTGTCTTGTTCTTGATCTTAGTGGAAATGGTTTCAGTTTTTCACCATTGAGGACTATGTTGGCTGTGGGTTTGTCATATATGGCCTTTATTATGTTGAGGAAAGTTCCCTCTATGCCTACTTTCTACAGCGTTTGTATCATAAATGGGTGTTGAATTTTGTCGAAAACATTCTCTGCATCTATTGAGATGATCATATGGTTTTTCTCCTTCAATTTGTATATATGGTGTATCACGTTGATTGATTTGCTTATATTGAAGAATCCTTGCATTCCTGGAATAAACCCCACTTGATCATGGTGTATGATCCTTTTAATGTGCTGTTGGATTCTGTTTGCTAGTATTTTGTTGAGGATTTTTGCATCTATGTTCATCAGTGATATTGGCCTGTAGTTTTCTTTCTTTGTGACATCCTTGCTTGGTTTTGGTATCAAGGAGATGGTGGCCTCATAGAATGAGTTTGGGAGTGTTCCTCCCTCTGCTGTATTTTGGAAGAGTTTGAGAAGGATAGGTGTTAGCTCTTCTCTAAATATTTGACAGAATTCGTCTGTGAAGCCATCTGGTCCTGGGCTTTTGTTTGTTGGAAGATTTTTAATCACAGTTTCAATTTCAGTGCTTGTGATTGGTCTATTCATATTTTCTATTTCTTCCTGATTCAGTCTTGGCAGGTTGTGCAATTCTAAGAATTTGTCCATTTCTTCCAGGTTGTCCATTTTTTTCACATAGAGTTGCTTGTAGTAATCTCTCATGATCTTTTGTATTTCTGCAGTGTCAGTTGTTACTTCTCCTTTTTCATTTCTAATTCTATTGATTTGAGTCTTCTCCCTTTTTTTCTTGATGAGTCTGGCTAATGGTTTATCAATTTTGTTTATCTGCTCAAAGAACCAGCTTTTAGTTTTATTGATCTTTGCTATCATTTCCTTCATTTCTTTTTCATTTATTTCTGATCTGACCTTTATGATTTCTTTCCTTCTGCTCACTTTGGGTTTGTTTTGTTCTTCTTTCTCTAATTGCTTTAGGTGCAGGGTCAGGTTGTTCCCTCGAGATGTTTCTTGTTTCTTAAGGTGGGATTGTATTGCTATAAACTTCCCCCTTAGAACTGCTTTTGCTGTGTCCCATAGGTTTTGGGTCGTCGTATCTCCATTGTCATTTGTTTCTAGGTATTTTTTGATTTTCTCTTTGATTTCTTCAGTGATCACTTCGTTATTAAGCAGTGCATTGTTTAGCCTCCATGTGTTTGTATTTTTTACAGATCTTTTCCTGTAATTGACATCTAGTCTCATAGCATTGTGGTCGGAAAAGATACTTGATACAATTTCAATTTTCTTAAATTTATGAAGGATTCATTTGTGACCCAAGATATGATCTATCCTGGAGAATGTTCCATGAGCACTTGAGAAAAATGGGTGTTCTGTTGTTTTTGGATGGAATGTCCTACAAATATCCATTAAGTCCATCTTGTTTAATGTATCATTTAAAGCTTGTGTTTCTTTATTTTTTTTCATTTTGGATGATCTGTCCATTTGTGAAAGTGGGGTATTGACGTCCCCTACTCTGAGTGTGTTACTCTCAATTTCCCCTTTTATGGCTGTTAGTATTTGCCTTATGTATTGAGGTGCTCCTATGTTGGGTGCATAAATATTTACAATTGTTATGTCTTCTTCTTGGATCAATCCCTTGATCATTATGTAGTGTCCTTCTTTGTCTCTTCTAATAGTCTTTATTTTAAAGTCTATTTT
The DNA here is from genome assembly GCF_964165515.1 of Mesoplodon bidens. Classification (NCBI taxonomy): domain Eukaryota; kingdom Metazoa; phylum Chordata; class Mammalia; order Artiodactyla; family Ziphiidae; genus Mesoplodon; species Mesoplodon bidens. The sequence continues at coordinate 240,719 of NW_027672600.1, read as the reverse complement.
GTCTGATATGAGAATTGCTACTCCAGCTTTCTTTTGATTTCCATTTGCATGGAGTATCTTTTTCCATCCTCTTACTTTCAATCTGTATGTGTTTCTAGGTCTGAAGTGGGTCTCTTGTAGACAGCATATATATGGGTCTTGTTTTTGTATCCATTCAGCCAATCTGTGTCTTTTGGTGGGAGCATTTAGTCCATTTACATTTAAGGTAATTATCAATATGTATGTTCCTATTCCCATTTTCTTAATTGTTTTGGGTTTGTTATTGTAAGTATTTTCTTTCTGTTGTGTTTCTTGCCTAGAGAACTTCCTTTAGCATTTGTTGCAAAGCTGGTTTGGTGGTACTGAACTCTCTCAGCTTTTGCTTGTCTGTAAACGTTTTAATTTCTCCATCAAATCTGAATGAGATCCTTGCTGGGTAGAGTAATCTTGGTTCCAGGTTTTTCTCCTTCATCACTTTAAATATGTCCTGCCACTCCCTTCTGGCTTGTAGAGTTTCTGCTGAGAGATCAGCTGTTAACCTGATGGGGGTTCCCTTGTGTGTTATTTGTTGTTTTTCCCTTGCTGCTTTTAATATGTTTTCTTTGTGTTTTATTTTTGACAGTTTGATTAATATGTGTCTTGGCATATTTCTCCTTGGATTTATTCTATATGGGACTCTCTGTGCCTCCTGGACTTGATTAACTATTTCCTTTCCCATATTAGGGAAGTTTTCAACTATAATCTCTTCAGATATTTTCTCATTCCCTTTCTTTTTCTCTTCTTCTTCTGGAACCTCTATAATTCGAATGTTGGTGCATTTAATGTTGTCCCAGAAGTCTCTGAGACTGTCCTCTGTTCTTTTCATTCTTTTTTCTTTATTCTGCTCTGCAGCAGTTATTTCCACTATTTTATCTTCCACGTCACTTATCCATTCTTTTGCCTCAGTTATTCTGCTATTGATCCCATCTAGAGTATTTTAAATTTCATTTATTGTGTTTCTAATTGATGCTTGATTCATCTTTAGTTCTTCTAAGTCCTTGTTAACTGTTTCTTGCATTTTGTCTATTCTATTTCCAAGATTTTGGATGATCTTTACTATCATTATTCTGAAATCTTTTTCAGGTAGACTGCCTATTTCCTCTTCATTTGTTAAGTTTTCTGGGCTTTTATCTTGCTGCTTCACCTGCTGTTGTTTTCTGTCTTCTCATTTTGCTTATCTTGCTGTGTTAGCGGTCTCCTTTTTGCAGGCTACAGGTTCGTAGTTCCTGTTGTTTTTGGTGTCTGTCCCCAGTGGCTAAGGTTGTTTCAATGGGTTGTGTAGGCTTCCTGTTGGAGGGGACTGTTGCCTGTTTTCTGGTGGATGAGGCTCGATCTTGTCTTTCTGGTGGACAGGTCCATGTCTGGTGGTGTGTTTTGGGGCGTCTGTTGCCTTATTATGTTTTTTGGCAGCCTCTCTGCTAATGGGTGGGGTTTCGTTCCTGTGTTGCTAGTTGCTTGGCATAGGGTGACCAGCACTGTAGCTTGCTGGTTGTTGACTGAAGCTGGGTGCTAGTGTTGAGATGGAGATCTCTGGCAGATTTTTGCTATTTGATATTATGTGGAGCTGGGAGGTCTCTTGTGGACCAGTGTCCTGAATTTGGCTCTCCCACCTCAGAGGCACAGCACTGATTCCTGGCTGCAGCACCAAGAGCCTTTCATCCTGCAGCTCAGAATAAAAGGGAGAAAAAGTAGAAAGAAAGAATTAGCAGAAGAAAGAACGAGAGAAAGAAAGAAAGAAAGGAAGAAAAAGAAAGAGAGAGAGGGAGGGAGGGAGGGAGGGGAGGAAGGAAGGAAGGAAGTGAGGAAAGAAAGAAGGGAGGGAGGAAGAAGAGAAGGTAGGAAAAGAGAAAGAAGATAAAGTAAAATAGAATACAGTATGATAAAATATAATAGCGTTATTAAAATAAAAAAGTTATTAAAAAAATTAAAGAAAAAACAGACAGGACCCTGGGACAAATGGTGCAAGCAAAGCTATACAGACAAAATCTCACACAGAAGTATACACATACACATTCACAAAAAGAGGAAAAGGGGAAAAATCGTAAATCTTGCCCTGAAAGTCCACCTCCTCAATTTGGGTTAATTCGTTGTAAAAAGAGGAAAAGGGGAAAAAATCATAAATCCTGTTCTCAAAATCCACCTCCTCAATTTGGGATGATTCGTTGTCTATTCATGTATTCCACAGATGCAGGGTACATCAAGTTGATTGTGGAGCTTTAATCCGCTGCTTCTGAGACTACTGGGAGAGATTTTCCTTTCTCTTCTTTATTCTCACAGCTCCCGGGTCTGAGCTTTGGATTTAGCCACCAGAGGGCGTCTGTTCTTCACTCAGACAGGATGGAGTTAAAGGAGCAGCTGCTTCGGGGGACTCTGGCTCACCCAGGCCGGGGGGAGGGAGGGATACGGAGTGCGGGGCGATCCTGCGGCGGCAGAGGCCGGCGTGACGTTGTAGCAGCCTGAGCCATGCATTCTCCCGGGGAAGTTGTCCCTGGATCCTGGGATCCTGGCAGTGGCAGGTTGCACAGGCTCCCGGAGGGGAGGTGTGGACAGTGACCTGCGCTCGCACACAGGCCTCTTGGTGGCGGCCGCAGCAGCCCCAGCGTCCCACACCCGTCTCAGGGGTCCACGCTTTTAGCCGCGGGTCGCGCCCATCTCTGGAGTTCCTTTAAGCAGCGTTCTTAATCCCCTTTCCTTGCACAACAGGAAACAAAGATGGAAGAAAAAGTCTCTTGCCTCTTCGGCAGGTCCAGACTTCTTCCTGGACTCCCTCCCGGCCAGCCGTGGCACACTAACCCCTTCAGGCTGTGTTCACGCCGCCAACCCCCGTCCTCTCCCTGTGCTCCGACCGAAGTCCGAGCCTCAGCTCCCAGCCCTGCCCGCCCCGGCGGGTGAGCAGACAAGCCTCTCAGGGTGGTGGGTGCCAGTTGGCACTGATCCTCTCTGCGGGAACCTCTCCACTTTGCCCTCCGCTGCCCTGTGGCTGTGCTCTCTTCTGCTACTCCGAAGCTTTCCCCCTCTGCCACCCACAGTCTCCACCTGCGGATGGCCTTCCTACTGTGTGGAAACCTTTCCTCCTTCACGGCTTCCTCCCACTGGTGCAGGTCCTGTCCCTATCCTTTTTTCTGTTTATTCTTTTTTCTTTTGCCCTACCCAGGTACGTGGGGAGCTTCTTGCCTTTGGGGGTGTCTGAGGTCTTCTGCCAGCGTTCAGTAGGTGTTCTGTAGGAGTTGTTCCACAGGTAGATGAATTTCTGGTGTATCTGTGGGGAGGAAGGTGATCTCCGTGTCTTACTCTTCCACCATCTTCCCAGGGCCCTGGCCTAACCTATTTTTAACCTCCATATATCTTTCCTCATCTCCCTCTCTAGATAGCCCTCCTCTTCTCTCCCTCTAGATAGCCCTACTCATCTCTCCATCTATAACTACCCCCCAACTCAAATTTCCCACCTCTCCCGTATCCTGTCTCATGCCCTGTAAGTCTTCCTCTACATTTTATCTTCTTTGTATATATCCTTCAATTTCTTCATCTGTATATCTGTCCCCTCCTCATATATCTCCCGCATTTTCCTTCCCAGACAACTACTCTCTCATGTTTCTCTTTGTATATTTTCTTTATTTCCCTACATGTCTCCCTTTCAGGTATTTTGTACTTTCTCATTCTCTGAACATTCTCTTAATCTTCACATTTATTCTCCTTGGTCTCTCTCTTCAAATTTTCTGAGGTCTATCCCATGTAATATTACTCTCTTCTTTGCTGTCTGTGCATTTTCCCCTATGCCCCTTTCTGTATCTTTTATCCCTCTGTCTCCTGTTTTCCCTTATATCTTCCTTCATGTCTCCCCTTCTCTCTTTCTGTCTTTCTCTTTCAGTATGTTCTCATTGACCTCCTTTTTTTTAAGTTGTGGTAAGAAACACAAAAGATTTACCATCTTAACCAACTTTAAATATAGTAGACTTCCATTTTGGAATGCTTAATATTTCATTGAATGGATTTTAAGGCTTAATATTTCATTTGATTGATAGATCAGTTTTTCTATCCACTCATTCATCAGTTAACAACTTCTGTGCTTTCACCTGTTTTATGATTAGTGCTGCTGTCTATATTCTTTCTTAGTGGCTTTACCTGTTTTCCTCAGTGTCTCTAGATATATCTCCATGTCCCACACACCTGTCTGCCTTTTTCTTTTCTGAGGTGTTTTCTGCCCTATCTTTCCCCATTCTTTTCTCTTTCCCATGATGTCTCTCCTTTTCAAATCCTTTATCTGCCTGAACATCTCTGCCCCACCCTGGACTCCTGCTTGCACCTCAGACACTGGCCTGGGATCTCACATATATCTAAGGCCTAACATGTACTACCTCCCTTTCTGCAGCTGATAAACGCCTGCAGGAGCTCGAGACCATGCTGCCCAGCCCAGAGAGCCTCCCTGGGTTCAAGATGTACCCCATCAACTTTGAGAAGGTGCTGTGATGGGGACCTTCAACAGTGTAGGAGAATGGGCTGAGCCATCCTAAGCTTTTGTGGGGATTACAAGCCTGCCTGTAATTTTGTTAATTTTTTTTTTTTTTTTTTTGCAGCACATGGATTTCTCACTGTTGTGAGCTCTCCCTTTGCAGAGCACAGGCTCCGGATGCTCAGGCTTAGTGGGCATGGCTCATGGGCCCAGACGCTCTGCGGTATGTGGGATCTTCCCAGACCGGGGCACAAACCCATTTCCCATGCATCAGATGGCCCAATTATCTTTTGTGGTCTGGGCTAGTATTTGGCTTGTCTGGCAGGTAATTTAGGTGAATATACCTCAGGTCCCAGTATTCAGGAAACCTTTTTTTCCTTTAACTCTGTCTCTCCTGTTCTTCCTCTGTCTCCACTCACAAGAGGATGATGACAGCATCTTTCATATGGATTTCATTGTGGCTGCATCCAATCTCTGGGCGGAGAACTATAACATTCCCCACTGCTGACCAGCATAAGGTAACAGTAGTCTAGAACTAACCTTGCACCCTTTTCCAAGTTTGAGTCCACCATGTTTGACCTCTTCTGTAGACCTTGAACGTCTCTAACAACTGCGTCTGCTCATCACCTTCTGCGTTACAGAGCAAGTTGTTTGCAGGGAAGATCATTCCAGCCATTGCCACAACCACAGCAGCTATAGTTGGCCTTGCATGTCTGGAGCTGTACAAGGTAGTGCAGGGACACCAACAGCTTGAGTCCTATAAGAACAGCTTCATCAACTTGGCCCTGCCCTTTTTCAGCTTCTCTGAGCCCCTTGCCCCACACCGTCATCAGGTAAGGGCTTGCTTTTATAGAAACCTTTGGTGTTGCCCATCAGTGAGTGATGCTATGTGTGTGTGTGTGTGTGTGTGTGTGTGTGCGTGTAGAGGTTGTGTGTATCTTATCTCCATAGAACTGGCTCTGGTTTTCATCATACCAGGTGAGAGGCTTTGTTTAATTTTGTGTAGCCTTTGTTCATTGAACCTGTGCAAAGTAGGAATGGAACTGGCATGTTTGTGAAATAAAGAGGAGCATATGATCTGGGCTTGCTCCCGTTTTACTCTTTGTGCTTTACTCTGTGCTTTGTCCCAGTGTACTATAACCAGCAGTGGACATTGTGGGATCGCTTTGAGGTACAGGGGCTGCAGCCTAATGGTGAAGAGATGCCCCTCAAGCAGTTCCTTGACTACTTTAAGGTAAGGCCCTTTCACTCGCTGCACTTGTGGTGGTGGTTGCCCAGGTTACTGGTACTGTCCATCCCAGTGACCTTGTTGCCCCTCCTCCTTTCCACCCTCTTCAGCCAGAGCACAAGTTAGAGATCACCATGCTGTTCCAGGGTGTATCCATGCTCTACTCCTTTTTCATGACAGCAAGTAAGATCAAAGATCAACTCAGGCTTGAGTTGGGTCAGTGTGCAAACAGAAACAGGTCCTGCCTGGGGTGGGAAGCATCAGCTAGCTATGCAACTCATCTTCACTGTTCTCCTAACTTTGTCTCTGTAAGTCCTTTCCTCTCTTTCTTCTTCACAGACCCTCTTTTTCCTCACCCCAGGATAACAGCAATAGTGAGACGAGTATCAAAGCAAGAGCTGGGACACCACATTCAAGCACTGGTGCTTGAGCTGTGCTGCAACGACGAGAGCGGCAACGATGTGGAGGTCCCCTATGTACGATACACCATTCGCTGATCCCTCTACACCCATCTACCTCATTCTCAGTCAAGTCAATCTATTTCCGTTTCTCTTATAGTTGTGGCAAAAGCTGAGCCTTAAGTTCTTCTGAGGACTTTTTGTTGTTGTTGTTGCTGCTTTCTACTGTTTGGAGTTGGAATTCTTAATAAAGAGTTATTAATCCAAGTCTGTCATATCCTTGTTTTGTCAAAGGCTCGTACCCTGTTGTCTGTGGGAAAGACCAGCCTTTCTTTAGCTCTGTAGGTTCAGGTGATAGTACAGAAGGCTCAGCCCCTCCGCAACAGCATGGAATTTGCCTCACATCCAAGCTTATGAGAAAAGATTAAATCCACCTCTTCTGGTAAATCATTCGTTTGCTATTTTTCCTTTGTCCTCTCTGTTTAAAAAGAAATAGAGGGGGAGTTGAGGAAGATGGCAGAAGAGTAAGACGCGGAGATCACCTTTCTCCCCACAGATATGTCAGAAATACATATACACGTGGAACAACTCCTACTGAACACCTACTGAATGCTGGCAGAAGGCCTCAGACCTCTCAAAAGGCAAGAAACTCTGCATGTACCTGGGTAGAGCAAAAGAAAAAAGAAAAAGGACAAAAGAGTAGGGATGGGACCTGCACCTATGGGAGGGAGCTGTGAAGGAGGGAAGGCTTTCACACACAAGGAGCCCCTTCGTGTGCAGAGACTACTGGTGGCAGAGGGAGGAAGCTTCGCAACCACAGAGCAGAGCAGAGCAGCAGGGGTGCAGAGGGCAAAGTGGAGAGATTCCTGCACAGGATTGGTGCCAACTGGCACTCACCAGCCTGATAGGCTGGTCTGCTCAGCTGCCAGGGCAGGCGGGGGCAGGGGGCTGAGGCTCGGGATTTGGTCGGAGCGCAGGTAGAGGACTGGGGTTGGCAGCGTGAACACAACCTGAAGGGGTTAGTGCACCACGGCTGGCTGGGAGGGAGTCCAGGGAAAAGTCTGGAGCTTCCCGAAACACAAGAGACATTTTCTTCCCTCCTTGTTTCCTGGTGCGTGAGGAGAGGGGATTAAGAGTGCTGCTTAAAGGAGCTCCAGAGAATGGCATGAGCCGTGGCTATCAGCACGACCCCAGAGACGGGCGTGAGACAATAAGGCTGCTCCTTCCACCACCTAGAATCCTGTGTGCAAGCACAGGTCACTCCCCACACCTCCCCTCCCGGGAGGCTGTGCTGCCCGCCACTGCCAGGGTCCCGTGATCCAGGGACAACTTCCCCAGGAGAACTCATTGCGCGCCTCAGGCTGCTGCAACGTCACACCGGCCTCTGCCACCGCAGGCTCGGCCCGCACTCCGTACCCCTCCCTCTCCCCGGCCTGAGTGAGGCAGAGCCCCCGAGGCAGCGGCTCCTTTAACCCCATCCTGTCTGAGCGAAGAAGAGACACCTTCAGGCGACCTACAAGCAGAGGCAGGGCCAAATCCAAAGCTGAAACACAGGAGCTATGCGAACAAAGAAGAGAAAGGGGGGCTTCCCTGGTGGTGCAGTGGTTGAGAATTGGCCTGCTAACGCAGGGGACACGGGTTCGAGCCCTGCTCTGGGAAGATACCACATGCCACGTGGAGCAACTAGGCCCGTGAGCCACAACTACTGAGCCTGCACGTCTGGAGCCTGTGCTCCACAACAAGAGAGGCCGCGATAGTGAGAGGACTGTGCACCACAATGAAGAGTGGCCCCTGCTTGCCACAACTAGATAAAGCCCTCACACAGAAATAAAAACCCAACACAGCCAAAAATAAATAAATAAATAAATAAATAAATAAAGTACCCTTAATTAAAAAAAAGAAAAAAATGTATTTCACACCAGGGTCAAAAATAAAAACAAAAATTTAAAAAAATAATAAAAATAAAGAGAAAGGGAAATCTCTCCCAGCAGCCTCAGGAGCAGTGAACTTAATCTCCACAATCAACTTGATGTACCCTGCATCGTTGGAATACCTGAATAGACAATGAGTCATCCAAAATTGAGGAGGTGGACTTTGAGAGCATGATATATTATTTTTTCCCCTTTTCCTCTTTTTGTGAGTGTGTATGTGTATGCTTCTGTGTGTGATTTTGTCTGTATAGTGTTGCTTTCACCATTTGTCCTATTGTTATGTTCATACATTTTTTTTACTTAAAATTTTTTTCCCTTATTTTATTTTATTTTATCTTCTTTCTTTCTTTCTTTCTTTCTTCCTTCCTTCCTTCCTTCCATCCTTCCTTCCTTCCTTCTTTTTCTCTTTTTTATTCTGAGCCATGAGGATGAAACACTCTTGGTGCTCCAGCCAGGAGTCGGTGCTGTGCCTCTGAGGTGGGGGAGCCAACTTCAGGACACTGGACCACAAGAGACCTCCCAGCTCCATGTAATATAAAATGGTGAAAATCTCCCAGAGGTCTCCATCTCAATGCCAAGACCCATCTTCACTCAACAACAAGCAAGCTACACTGCTGGACACTCTGTGCCAAACAACTAGCAAGACAGGAGCAGAACAACACCCATTAGCAGAGAGGCTACCTAAAATCATAATAAGGCCACAGACACCCTAAAACACACCATAAGACGTGGACCTGTGCACTAGAAAGACAACATCTAACCGCATCCACCAGAACACAGGCACTACTCCCCTCTACCAGGAAGCCTACAAAACCCACTGAACGAACTTTAGCCACTGGGGACAGACACCAAAACAACACGAACTACGGACTTGCAGCCTGCAAAAAGGAGACCCCAAACACAGTAAGATAAACAAAAGGAGAAGACAGAAAAACACACAGAAGATGAAGGAGCAAGGTTAAAAACCCACCAGATCTAACAAATGAAGAGGAAATAGGCAGTCTACCTGAAAAAAAGAATTCAGAATAATGATAGTAAAGATGATCCAAAATATGTGAAATATAATAGAGAAAATGCAAGAAACATTTAACAAGGACCTAGAACAACTAAAGAAGAAAGAAGCAATTATGAACAACAAAATAAATAAAATTAAAAATAATCTAGAAGGGATCACTAGCAGAATAACTGAGGCAGAAAAATGGATAAGTGACCTGGAAATTAAATAGTGGAAATAACTACTGCAGAGGAGAATAAAGAGAAAAGAATAAGAAGAACTGCAGACAGTCTCAGAGACCTCTTGGACAACATTAAATGGACCAACATTCGAATTATAGGGGTCCCAGAAGAAGAAGCGAAAGAGAAAGGGATTGAGCAAATATTTGAAGAAATTATAGCTCAAAATTTCTGTAATATTGGAAAGGAAAAAGTGAATCAAATCCAGGAAGCACAGAGAGTTCCATGCAGGTTATATCCAAGGAGAAACACGCCAAGACACATATTAATAAAACTATCAAAAATTAAATACAAAGAAAACATAGTAAAAGCAGCAAGGGATAAAACACACACACACACACACACACACACACACAGGAATCTGCATAAGGTTAACAGTGGATTTTCAGCAGAAATTCTGCAAGCCAGAAGGGAGTGGCATGACATTTTTTAAGTGATGAAGGAGAAAAATATACAACCCAGATTACTCTAACCAGCAAAGATCTCATTCAGATTTGATGGAGAAGTTAAAAATTTTACAGACAAGCAAAAGCTGAGAGAGTTCAGCACCACCAAACCAGCTTTACAACAAATGCTAAAGGAACTTCTCTAGGTAAGAAACACAACAGAAGGAAAAGATCTACAATAAGAAACCGAAAAACAATTAAGAAATGGGAAGGGGAACATACATATTGATAATTACCTTAAATGTAAATGGATTAAAAGCTCCCACCAAAAGACACTGCCTAGCTGAATGGACACAAAATCAAAACCAATATATATGCTGTCTAAAAGAGACCAATTTCAGACCTAGGGACACATACAGACTGAAAGTGAGGGGATGGAAATATATATTGCATGAAAATGGAAACCAAAAGAAAGCTGGAGTAACAATTCTCGTATCAGAAAAAATAGACTTTAAAATAAAGTCTATTACAAGAGACAAAGAAGGACACTACATAATGATCAAGGGATCAATCCAAGAAGAAGATATGACAATTGTAAATATTTATGCACCCAACATGGGAGCACCTCAATACATAAGGCAAATGCTAACAGCCATAAAAGGGGAAATCTACAATAACACATTCATATTAGGGGACTTTTACACCCCACTTTCACAAATGGACAGATCATCCAAAATTTAAATAAATAAGGGAACACAAGCTTTAAATGATACATTAAAACAGATGGACATAATTGATATTTATAGGACATTCCATCCAAAAACAACAAAATACATATTTTTCTCAAATGCACATGGACTGATCTCCAGGATAGATCATATCTTGGGTCACAAATCAAGCCTTCGTAAATTTAAGAATACTGAAACTGTTTCAAGTATCTTTTCCGACCACAACACTATGAGACTAGATATCAATTACAGGAAAAGATCTATAAAAAATACAAACACATGGAGGCTAAACAATACACTACTTAATAACGAAGTTGTCACTGAAGAAATAAAAGAGAAAATCAAAAAATACCTAGCAACAAATGACAGTGGAGACACGATGACCCAAAACCGATGGGATACAGCAAAAGGAATTCTAAGAGGGAAGTTTACAGCAATATAATCCTACCTTAGGAAACAGGAAACATATCAAATAAACAACCTAACCTTGCACCTAAAACAATAAGATAATGAAGAACAAAAACCCCCCAAAGTTTGCAGAATGAAAGAAATCAAAATGATCAGATGAGTAATAAATGATAAAGATATGAAGGAAACAACAGCAAAGATAAATAAAACTAAAAGCTGATTCTTTGAGAAGATAAACAAAATTGATAAACCATTAGCCAGATTCATCAAGAAAAAAAGGGAGAAGACTCAAATCAATAGTATTAGAAATGAAAAAGGAGAAGTAACAACTGACTGACACTGCAGAATTACAAAAGATCATGAGAGATTACTACAAGCAACTCTATGCAAATAAAATGGACAACCTGGAAGAAATGGACAAATTCTTAGAAATGCACAACCTGCCAAGACTGAATAAGGAAGAAATAGAAAATATGAACAGACCAATCAGAAGCCCTGGAATCGAAACTGTGATTAAAAATCTTCCAACAAATAAAAGCCCAGGACCAGATGGCTTCACAGGCGAACTCTGTCAAACATTTAGAGAAGACTTAACACCTACTCTTCTCAATGTCTTCCAAAATATAACAGAGGGAGGAACACACCCAAACTCATTCTACGAGACCATCATCATCCTGATAATAAAACCAGACAAGGATGTCACAAAGAAAGAAAACAACAGGCCAATATCACTGATGAATATAGATGCAGAACTCCTCAACAAAATACTAGCAAACAGAATCGAAGAGCACATTAAAAGGATCATACACAATGATCAAGTGGGGTTTATTCCAGGAACTCAAGGATTCTTCAGTATACACAAATCAATCAACGTGATACACCATATTAAAAAATTGAAGGAGAAAACCCATATGATCATCTCAATAGATGCAGAGAAAGCTTTTGACAAATTTCAGCACCCACTTTTGATAAAAACCCTGCAGAAAGTAGGCATAGAGGGAACTTTCCTCAACACAATAAAGGCCATATATTACAAACCCACAGCCAACATCGTCCTCAATGGAGAAAATTTGAAACCATTTCCACTAAGATCAGGAACAAGACAAGGTTGCCACTCTCACCACTCTTATTCAACATAGTTTTGGAAATTTTAGCCACAGGAATGAGTGAAGAAAAGGTAATGAAAGGAATCTAAATCAGAAAAGAAGTAAAGCTGTCACATTTTGCAGATGACATGATACTCTACATATAGAATCCTAAAGATGCTACCAGAAAACTACTAGAGTTAATCAGTGAGTTTGGTAAAGTAGCAAGATACAAAATTAATGCACAGAAATCTCTGGCATAACTATAAACTAATGATGAAAAATAAGAAAGTGAAATCAAGAAAACACTCCCATTTACAATTGTAACAAAAAGAATAAAATACCTAGGAATAAACCTACCTAAGGAAAAAAAAGTCCTCTGTGCAGAAAATTATAAGACACTGATGAAGGAAATTAAAGATGATACAAATAGATGGAGAGATATACCATGTTCTTGGATTGGAAGAATCAACATGGTGAAAATGACTCTATTACCCAAAGCAATCTGCAGATCCAATGCAGTCCCTATGAAAATATCACTGACATTTTTCACAGAAATAGAACAAAAACTTTCACAATTTGTATGGAAACACAAAAGACCCCGAAAAGCCAAAGCAACCTTGAGAACGAAAAATGGAGCTGGAGGAATCAGGCTCCCTGACTTCAGACTATACTACAAAGCAAGTGTCATCAAGACAGTATGGTACTGGCACAAAAACAGAAAGATCAATGGAACAGGATAGAAAGCCCAGAGATAAACCCACGCACATATGGTCACCTTATCTTTGATAAAGGAGACAGGAATGTACAATGGAGAAAGGTCAGCCTCTTCGATAAGTGGTGCTGGGAAAACTGGACAGATATATGTAAAACTATGAGATTAGAACACTTGCTAAAAGCATACACAAAAATAAACTCAAAATGCATTAAAGACCTAGATGTAAGGCTAGAAACTATCAACCTCTTAGAGGAAAACATAGGTAGAACACTCTATGACATAAGTCACAGCAAGATCCTTTTTACCCTCCTTGTAGAGAAATGGAAATAAAAACGAAAATCAGCAAATGGGACCAAATGAAACTATGAAACTTTTGCATAGCAAAGGAAACCATAATGAAGACCAAAAGACAACCCTTAGAATGGGAGAAAATAATTGCAAATGAAACAAGTGACAAAGGATTAATCTTCAAAATTTATAAGCAGCTCATGCAGGTCAATAACATAAAAGCAAACAGCCCAATAGAAAAAGTGGTCAGATGGCCTAAATAGACATTTCTCCAAAGAAGATATACTGATTGCCAACAAACACATGAAAAAATACTCAACATCATTAATCATTAGATAAATGCAAGTCAAAACTACCATGAGATATCATGTCACACAGGTCAGAATGAACATCATCAAAAATTCTAGAAACAATAAATGCTAGAGAGGGTGTGGAGAAAAGGGAACACTCCTGCACTGCTGGTGGGAATATGAATTGGTACAGCCACTATGGAGAACTGTATGGAGGTTCCTTAAAAATCTAAAAATAGAACTACCATATGACCCAGCAATACCACTACTGGTCATATACCCCGAGAAACAATAATTCAAAAAGGGTCTTGCACCAAAATATTCATTGCAGCTCTATTTACAATATCCAGGAGATGGAAACAACCTAAGTGTCCATCATCGGATGAATGGATAAAGAAGATGTGGCACATATATACAATGGAATATTACTCAGCCATAAGAAAAAAACCTAAATTGATTTATTTGTAGTGAGGTGGATTGACCCAGAGTGTGTCATACACAGTGAAGTAAGTCATAAAGAGAATGACAAATACTATATGGAAACACATATATATATGGAATCTAAGAAAAAAATGGCATTAAACACCTATTGGTGAAAAGGGAATAAAGACACAGACTTAGTAGAGAATGGACTTGAGGATATGGTGGGGGGAGTGTAAGCTGTGACAAAGTGAGAGAGTGGCATGGACTTATATACACTACCAAACGTAAAATAGATAGCTATTGGGAAGCAACTGCATAGCAGAGGGAGATCAGCTCAGTGCTTTGTGACCACCTGGATGGGTGGCATAGGGAGGGTGGGAAGGAGGTAGACACAAGAGGGAAGAGATGTGGGAACATATGTATAACTGATTCACTTTGTTATAAAACAGAAACTAACACACCATTGTAAAGCAATTATACTACAATAAAGATGTAAAAAAAAGATATAAATGAAAAAGAAATGAAGGAAATAATAGATAAGAAAAATAAAACTAAAAGCTGGTTCTTTGAGAAGATGAAAAAAACTGATAAATAAGTGGCCAGACTGATCAAGTAAAAACAGGACATGATTCAATTCAACAGAATTAGAAATGAAAAGGAGAAGTAATGACTGACTCTGCAGAAATACAAAGTATCATGAGAGATTACTACAAGCAACTATTTGCCAAGAAAATGGACAACATGCAAGAAATGGACAACTTCTTTGAAAAACATGAAATTCCTAGACTGAACAAGGAAGAAATAGAAAATATAAACAGACCACTCAGAAGCACTGAAATTGAGAGTGTGATAAAAAATATTCCAAAAAACAAAAGTCCTGGACCACATGGCTTCAAATGCCAATTCTATCAAACAATTAGAGAAGAGCTAAAACCTATCCTTATCAAACTCTTCCAAAATATAGCAGAGGGAGGAACACTCCCCAATTCATTCCACAAGGACACCATCACCCTGATACCAAAACCATACAAGGATATCACAAAAAATGAAAACTATAGGCTAATATAATTGATGATCATAGAAGCGAAAATCCTCAACAAAATACTAGCAAACAGAATTCAACAGCACATTAAAAGGATCATACACCATGATCAAGTGGGGTTTATCACAGCAATGAAAGGATTCATCAACATACGTAAATCAATCAATATGGTACACCATATTAACAAATTGAAGGATAAAAACCATATAGTAATCTCAAAAGATGCAGAAAAAACTTTTGACAACTTTCAATACCCATTTGTGATAACAACCTTCCAGAAAGTAGGCATAGAGAGAACGTACCACTACATAATAAAGTCCATATATGACTAACCCACAGCCAACATCATTCTCAATGGTGAAAATCTGAAACCATTTCCAATAAGATCAGGAACAAGACAATGTTACCCACTCTCACCATTATTATTATTATAGTTTTGGAAGTTTTAGACACTGTAGAGAAGAAAAGGAAATAAAAGGAATCCAAATTGGAAAAGAAGTAGTAAAGCTGTCACTGTTTGCAGATGACATGATACTATACATAGAGAATCCTAAAGGTGCTACCAGAAAACTACTAGAGCTAATCAATGAATCTGGTAAAGTAGCAGGATACAAAATTAATGTACAGAAATCTCTGGCATTCCTGTACACTAATGATGAAAAATCTGAAAATGAAATCAAGAAAACACTCCCAATTACCACTGCAACGTAAAGAATAAAATCTGTAGGAAAAACCTACCTAAGATGATAAAAGACCTTTATGCCAAAAAGTATAAGACACTAATAAAAGAAATCAAGGATGATACAAACAGATGGAGAGGTGTACCATTTCCTAGGATTGGAAAATCAACATTGTGAAAATAACTAAACTACCCAAAGCAACCTACCAATTCAATGCAATCCCTTTAAAACTACCAATGTAATATTTCAGGGAACTAAAACGAAATATTTCACAATTTGTATGGAAGCACAAAAGACCTCGAATAACTAAATCATACTTGAGAAAGAAAAATGGAGCTGGAGGAATCAGCCTCCCTGACTTCAGACTATACTCCAAAGCTACAGTAGTCAAGAATGTAAGGTACTGGCAGAAAAATCGAAATATAGATCAATGGAAGAGGATAGAAAGCCCAGAGATAAACCCAGGCACATAAAGTCATCTTATCTGTGATAAAGGATGCAATAATATACAAGGGAGAAAAGACTGCCTCTTCAATAAGTGGTGCTGGGAAAATTAGACAGCTACATGTAAAAGAATGAAACTAGAAAACTCCCTAACACCATACACAAAAATAAACTCAAAATGGATTAAAGACCTAAATAAAAGGCCAGACACCACTAAACTCTTAGAGAAAAACATAGGCAGAACACTCTATGGCATAAATCACAATAAAATCCTTTTTAACCCACCTCCTAGAGAAATGGAAATAAAAAGAAAAATAAAGAAATGGGACCTAATGAAACTTAAAAGATTTTGCACAGCAAAGGAAACCATAAACAAGATGCGACAACCCTCAGAATGGGAGAAAATATTTACAAATGAAGCAATTCACAAAGGATTAATCTCCAAAATATACAAGCATCTAATGCAGCTCAATACCAAAAATCAAATAACCCAATCCAAATATGAGCAGGAGACCTAAATAGACATTTCTCCAAAGAAGATATAAGGATTGCCAGCAAACACATGAAAGGATGCTCAACATTAGTCATCTTTAGGGAAATGCAAATCAAAACTACAACCTACAATGAGGAGTCACCTCACACCAGTCACAATGGCCATCATGAAAAGGGCAACCAAATATAAATGCTGTAGAGAGTGTGGAGAATAGGGAACCCTCTTGCACTGTTGGTGGGAATGTAAACAGATACAGCCACTATGGAGAGCAGTATGGAGGTTCCTTAGAAAACTAAAAATAGAACCACCATACGACCCAGCATCCCACTGCTGGGCATATACCCTGAGAATGTCATAATTCAAAAAGAGTCATGTACCACAATGTTCACTGCAGCTGTATTTACACTAGCAAAGGCATGGAAGCAATGTAAGTGTCCATTGACAGATGAATGGATAAGAAAGATGTGGCATATATATATAATGGAATATTACTCAGCCTTATAAAGGAACAAAATTGAGTTATTTATAGTGAGCTGGATGGACCTAGAGTTTGTCACACAGAGTGAAGTAAGCCAGAAAGGGAAAAACAAATACCATATGTTGATGCATATATATGGAATCTAAAAAAAAAAAGAAAAAGGTTATGATGAACATAAGAGCAGGACAAGAGTAAAGAAGCAGATGTAGAGAATGGACTTAAGGCATGGGGAGGGGGAAGTGTAAGCTGGGACGAAGCGTGAGAGTGGCATTGACATATATACACTACCAACTGTAAAATAGATAGCTAGTGGGAAGCAGCAGCATAGCACAGGTAGATCAGCTCGGTGCTTTGTTATCACCTAGATGGGTAGCATAGGGAGTGTGGGAGGGAGATGCCAGAAGGAGGGGATATGAGGATATATGTATAAGTATAGCTGATTCACTTCCTTATACAGCAGAAACTAACAGAACGTTGTAAAGAAATTATACTCTAATAAAGATGTTTTAAAAAAAGAAACATGTTAAATGAAAGATATTTATTCTAATTAATTTGGGCAGTAGTCATCAATAAATGCTAGAACTGGTGTTAAGTATTTGAGGAGTTTTAAGATGGCTACATAATCTCAAAGTATGTTTCCATAAAGCATGTATTAAGTAATGGTAATAATTATCATAATATAATATAATGTACTATATTAACAATTAATATAATAATGCCACAGTGAGATAATATCATAATGTTACAGTGGAGAAATATGACAGATATCACTTTTGCCAAATAATCAATTTTAACTTCAACAATAATGGGACAAATAAACGGCATATTCCTCCTAAAGTGGTGCACTGAGAGGAACACAGCCTCATTTCTGTGATATTCCTACCAAAGTGCAAAACTAGAACCTAATCATGAGAAAACATCTGAAAAACCCTAATGTGAAGGACACTCTACAAAATCCGTGTCCTTTACCTTTCAAAAATATCTGCTTCGTAAATACAAAGAATGTCTCAGGACTTCCATGTTGAAGGAAAGTAAAGAGATACGACATTTGAATATGATGCTTGATCTTAAATTTTTTTTGCTATAATTGACATTACTGGGCAATTAGTGAAATCTGCATAAGCGCTGTATAATAAATAATAGTGTTATATCAGTATTAATTTTGAAAATTGTACTGTGGTTATATAAGATGTTCTTGGTTTTAGGAAATACACACTGAAGTACATAGCAGGAAAGAAGTATTGTATCTGAAACTTAATCTTAAAGAATTCAGAGGTCTGTGTATTGGGGATGTGGTTGGGGATGTGCAAGCGTGCTGGGATGCATGTATGTGCACACAAGAGAGAGAGAGCGAGAGAGCGAGAAGGTGAGAGAGAGAGATAGAGAGAGAGAGAGAGAATGAAGAAGATTGTGAGTACAATAAAAATGAACATTTGAGGAAAAAAAGATTATTAGTACTTATCATTATTACTGATAATGGTTTAAGTATACCATTTTGTTATTGGTTTCTGTTAGTTGCCTTTATATATTCCACTATTTCTCATTGTAGACTATCCTCGAATTATCTGAATTTTTTAACATTCCATTTTAACTTGCCTATAGTGTATTTCTCAATTAATCCTGTTTCCCTTTTCATACCCTCTCTCTTTTCATCTCTGCTCCTACCTCCAACTGCTGTCTGTTTCTGTCTTTTTCTCTCTTCTTTTCTCTCTCTGCTGGCCTGTCTCTATTTTTCTCTCCCTACCTTGTGTTGCTCTGGGGATTACAGTACACAAACTTAACCTTTCATCTGCAAGTTAGAGTTTATTTTGAACCACTACATCATAATAAAGAAAAACTTTACTCTCGTATTAATTTACTATTACTAACCTTTCTGTTGTAGCTTTCATATGCATTACATATGCATATATTGAGAACCAGGAAGAAAATATTATAGTTCTTCTTTAAGCAGTTATTTGTATTTTAAGGGACTTAAGAGGAAAAATAAATCTTTTCTTTTACTTTTAACTATTTTCTGTTTCCTGTCCTTTGTTCCTATGGAAAGATTGTACTAATGAATTGTCTTCATTTATCTTGATCTCAGAATTATGTCTAGTATAAGAAAACTACATTTACTGCTTTCTCCCCCACACTCTAAAGAGTTATTTCACTGTCTTTTCACTGCATGGGTTTTTGATGAAAAATTTGAAGTTGTTCAAATTGGTGTTTCCCTACATCTAGTGTGTTGTTTTCCTTAACCTGGAAGGGTATATCTATGATAACTACTTTAAAGTCTCTAATTGTTCATACATCTCAATTTTGTGGTTGACAGCTATTTCATTTAGCAAGAGTCATGCCGGTTTTATTGTGGTTTAAATTGTGTGAATTATTCCTTTTATAAATTGTGGTAAAAGATAGCAAAATTTATCATTAACCATTTTTAGGTGTAAAGTTCACTGACAGTGAATATATCATACACTGTCACATTGTTGTGAAACATTCATCACTATTCACTCTGTACCCATTAAACGTTGTGAAACGTTCACCACTATCCACTCTACCCATTCACTCTGTATCCTTATTTTCACCTTGACCCAGTCCCTAAGAACCACTGTTCTGCTTTGTGTCTCTATATGTTTTTTAATGTTACACACAGTTTATAAGTGGAATTATACAATATTTGTCTTTTTGTGAATGGTTTATTTCAATTAACATGTCTTCAAAGTTCATTCATGTTGTAGCATATATCAAAATTTCATGCTTTCTTAAGGGAATAATATTCCACTTTAACTGTATATATAATATTTACTGTATATATTCACCCATGAATGGACATTAGGGTTATTTTTATCTTTTGGTTAGCAAAAATGCTGGCAGGAACATAGATATACAAATACTTTTTCAAGCCTATGAGTTCAATTGTTTGGTTATGTACCTAGAAGAGGATCATATGGTAATTCTATCTTTTATTTTTGAATGAACTTGCTCTACTCTATTCCATATGTTTGCATCATTTTACACTTCCACCAGCAATACATATGGGTTCCAACTTCTCCACATCTCACTAATACTTATTTTCTGCTTTTTATATTAACAATCCTAATGGGTGTGAAGCACTTAATATGTGTTGTGTGCATCTTTCCATCTACTTATTGGCATTTGTTTATCTTTTTGGGGGGAAAAGTGTATTCAAGTCCCGTGTTGTGTGCTTTGTTTTGTTGAGTTGTAGTTCTCTATACATTTTGAATATTAATCTCTTATCAGATATGTGATTTGAATATATTTCCTTGTATTCTTTTAATTATCCTTTTGTTCAGTTGATAGTCTTTTTTGAAATACAAAAGTTTAAAATTTTGATCTAATCCAGTCTGTGAATTTTTTCTTTTTACCTGTGCCTTTTATGTCATATCCAAGAAATCATTGCCAAATCTAGTGTCATCAAGTTTTTTCTTTATGGTTTCTTTAAGGGTTTTATAGTTTTTGCTTGTTATTTTTAGGTCTATAATCCATTTTGAGATTCTTTTTATATGGTATTAAGTAAGAGTTAATCTTAACTCTTTAACATATGGTTATCTGTTTTTCCCAGAGCCGTGTGTTGAAAAGGCTGCACTTTCTAGTTTTTTATCATTGAATATGATGTTAGCTGTTTGTCATATATGGTGTTTATTGTGTTGAGGTAGTTTCATTTTTCTTGCTTTTTAAGTACTTTTATCATGAAATGATGTAGAATTTTGTCCAGTGTTTTTTTCTACATCAATTGAGATTATCTCCTTTTCTGCCTAGTTTCTGTTGACATTACATCAAATGATTTTCTTTTAACCCATCCTAGTATTCCAGGAATAAGTCCCACTTAGTGGTAGTATATAATTATTTTTATATGCTATTTAATTTAGTTTGCTAGTATTTTATTGAAAAATTTTTGCATTAGTATTCAAATGGCCTATTTTCTATAGTTTTCTTGTAATTTATCTCTGGTTTTGATATTCTAGTAATAAAGGCTGGCCTCAGATTGAGTTAGGAAGCATTGCTTCCTCTTCTGTTTTAAGAGGAGTTTGAGAAGAGTTGGTGCTTATTCTTCAAATGTTGGCATTTTTTATAAGTAAAGCTATCAGGTCCTGGGCTTTTCTTTGTTGGGAGATTTTTGATTTACTGATTTAAATCTTTTAGTATTTAACTGTCTGGTCAGATTTTCTATTCTTCATGATTCAAGTTTGGTTGTGTGTTTCAGTGAATAGGTTTATTTCATCTAAGTTAACCAATATGTTAATATACAATTGTTCATTGCTCTGTTATAAACCATTTTATTTTAGTAGTAGTGTACTAATTTTCATTTCTGATTTTATTAATTTTAGTCTTCTGTCTTAGCTAATGTAGCTAAAGATTTGTCAATTTTGTTTATCTTTGAAAAAAAAGCTTTTTTTTCTTTATTTCTCTCCCTGTTTTATATCTCTGTTTCCACCTCCCAACACCTACTTCCTGACCCCTATCCATTGACCATATTCTGTAGTCCTAGT
Organism: Mesoplodon bidens; assembly: GCF_964165515.1. NCBI lineage: Eukaryota > Metazoa > Chordata > Mammalia > Artiodactyla > Ziphiidae > Mesoplodon > Mesoplodon bidens. Next base: position 219,505 of record NW_027672600.1, on the reverse strand, counting down.
TCCTGACTTTTTCTGAGACCTGATCCCCTTGATGCAGTTAACATTTACCTATTCTTTGCTCCATTTCTGGTTTTTCCCCCTCTTTCCTATTCTTCTTTATGTTTTATTGATTCTTTTTCTATTGTCTGATCTATGGCCCCTTCTAACATAACTTTGGAATCAGAGTTTCATAAGTTTTGTCTGTAAGAGAGCTGTGTCTTTATCAGACTTTCACAAACAACTTTTTCATGAAAACTGAATAAAAACAATAATTTTTATAGAGGAAAACATCACATAAAAATTCACTGTTATAATGATTTAAAAGTATACCACTTAATATGGCTTAGAATATTCAGAGTGTTGTATAACTACTATATGTGGCTAGATTCAAAACATTTTTATCCCTTCTAAAAGAAATGCTGTGCTCATTAAGCAGTCATTTCTGTTATGCCCCTTGTCCTCTCTCCTGACACCACTGGTTTGTTTTCTTCTATATGGATTTTCATATCCTGGATATTTCATATAAATAAAGTCATATGATATGTGACCTTTTGTGTCTGACTTCTTTCAAGTAGCATGAATTTAAATTATCTACATTTAGCAAAATCAGCACAGTTTGTTTTATAGCTTAATACAGTCTTTGCATGGCTAGTACCAACCTTTGGGTTGTTTCCACATCTTGACTATTGTGAATAGTGCTTCTATGAACTATTTGTGCAAAAAGTTTGTATAGATATATGTTTTCAGTTCTACTGAGTATATACTTAATTGTTGAATTTCTGAGTCATATGGTAACTTTATGTTTAAAGTTTAGAGGAACCACAATTCTATTTTGCACAGGATTTGGCATGACCACCAAAAACTATGAGGGTTCTAATATCCCCATTTTTGGCCAACATTTGTTACTTTCTGGGTTTTTTTTTGTTTGTCTGTTTGTTTTAGTCACCATAGTTAGTGTGAATTAGTAGCTTATTGTGGTGTTCACTTGCCTTTCCCTAATGACTAATGATGTTGACAGTCTTCTCATGTGCTTACTGGCTATTTGTGTATCTTTTTTGGGAAATGTCTATTGAAATCATTTTCTGCTTTTTTAATTGGGTTATTCATTTTGTTGCTGAGTGGTCAGAACTCTTTATACATGTTGCATACTAGGTATAAATACATAATTTGTAGATTATTTTCTTCTGTGGGTATTTTTCTTTCCATTCTTCCATTTTGAATCTTCCCTTCCTTCTTTCAAAACATTTTCTCCTTTCTTTTCTCCTCTTTCCCTCCGTTTTTTCCGAACTAGTTAGATTTTTAAAAATTGAGCTTATTTTATAGAGAAGTTTTAGGCTTATACAAAATAGAAAATATATAGATTTCTCCTGTAATTCCTGCTTCCAGTCACCACAGTTTCTCTCATTATCATCTTCCAGACTGGTACATTGAGGAATCTATATCAGTATATAATAATCACCCAGAGTCCATTGTTTACATTATAAGCCACTCATGTTTTTGTACATAATGTGAGTGTTTACAAATTTATAATGACATGTATCTTTTATTAGAATACTTTGTCCAAAAATCCTCTTTCTGCTACCAATTTATCTCACTCTCACCCTTAATCACTTGACAGTCCTTTTATGTCTGTATAGTTTTTTGTCTTTTCCAGAAGGTCATATAGTTGGAATCACACATCATGTAGCATTTTCAGGTTGGCTTCTTTTACTTAGTAATATGCATTTAGATTTTCTCCATGTCTTTGTAAGGTTTGATAGCTCATCTCTTTTTAACCCTGAATAATATTTTGTTGTCTGGATGTACTACAGTTTATTTATCAGTTTGCCTACTGAAGTACATCTTGGTTGCTTCCTAGTTTTGGTAAATATGAATAAAACTGCTAGAAATATCCCTGTGTAGGTTTTTGTATGGACATAAGTTTTTAGCTTATTTGGGTAAAAACCATAGGAATAACTGCTGAATTGTATGGAAAAAGTATGTTAAGTTTTGTAAGAAACTGTCAGACTGTCTTCCAAGTATTTGTACAATTTTCATTCTCACTAGCAATGAATGAGATTTCCTGTTGCTCTACATTTTTGTCAGCATTAGGTGTTTTCAGTATTTTGGTTTTGGTTTTCTAGTAGATGTATAGTGGTATCTCATTGTTTTAATGTGCCCTCACCTGTGACATGATGTTGAACATCTTTTGTTATACTATTTCCACCTGAATATCTTCTTATATGAGCTAGCAGTTCCGTTCCCACCTTTAACTCAGGTTGTTTTCTTATTGTTGAGTTTTAAGAGTTCTTTCTATGTTTTGGATGACAGTCCTTTATCAATGTTTAGAAAATATTTTATCCTAGTCCAAGGCTAGTCTTCTCATTTTAAAGTGTCTTTCACAGGGCATTAAAAAAAAGTAATGAACTCCAGCTTATCAATATTTCTTTCATGGCTTATGCCATCAGTGTTATATTTTGTTAAAAATCACTGAATCTGGGCTTCCCTGGTGGTGCAGCGGTTGAGAGTCTGCCTGCTGATGCAGGGGACACGAGTTTGTGCCCCGGTCTGGGAAGATCCCACATGCCACGGAGCAGTTAGACCCGTGAGCCATGGCTGCTGAGCCTGCGTGTCCGGAGCCTGTGCTCTGCAATGGGAAAGGCCACAACAGTGAGAGGCCTGCGTACCGCAAAAACAAACAAAAAACAATCACTGAATCCAGTATCATCTATTTTTTTTCTTATGTTATCTTGCATTTGCCATTTAAATCTGTGATCCATTATGTAGGTTGTAAGGATTCTTTATTTTTTTCTCATGGATGTCCAGTTGTTCTAACACCATTTCTTCATATGGTTGCTCCATCTTATTACCTTTTCTCCTTTGTCAGAGATCAGCTGTCTGTATTTATGTGGGTCTATTTCTGGGCTATCTTATATTATTTATCTATTTTTCACCAGTACCACACTATTTGATTACTGTGACATTGAATCAGACAGTGTTAGTTCTGCACCTTTGTTCTCCTTTATTATTGTGTTGACTATTCTGGATCTTGTGGCCCTCCACATAAACTTTAAAACACTTTGTCAGGACTTCCCTGGTGGTGCAGTTGTTAAGAATTCACCTGCCAATGCAGGGGACACGGCTTCGAGCCCTTGTCTGGGAAGATTCCACGTGCCATGGAGAAACTAAGCCCATGCACCACAACTACTGAGCATGCACTCTAGAGCCCGCGAGCCACAACTACTGAAGCCTGTGTGCCTAGAGCCTGTGCTTCTCAACAAGAGACACTGTCACAAAGAGAAGCCCGTGCACCACAACAAAGTGTAGTCCCAGCTCACAGCAACTAGAGAAAAGCCCACACACAACAATGAAGACCAAATGCAGCCAAAGATAAATAAATAAATGAACAAATAAATAAATTTATATATATTAAAAAAAAACATGTGTTGTCAATACCCACAAAGTAACTTGCTTAGGTATTGCTTGGCATTGCTTTGACTCTATAGATCAAACTGAGAAGAACTGATATCTTGACCACTTTGGTCTTCCTATCAGTGAATGTGTAATATCTTTCCATTTATTTAGTTCTTCATTGATTTATTTCATCAGAATTTGTAGTTTTTATATACGTCTTGTCATATTTTGTTAGATTAAACCTTAGTATTTCATTTTTGGGAAGATAAATGTAAATTGAATTTTGTCTTAAATTTCAAATTCCACTCTTCCATTGCTGGTATATAGGACAATGATTGACTTTTTTACTGCCATTTAACAGTATGTAAATTTAAGGTGTACAACCTGTTAATCTGATATATTTATATAGTAATATGATTGCCATAGTAGCAATAATTAGCAAGTCTATCACATTACATAATTATCTATTCTTTTTAGCAGCTGGACTCACTACTTAGCAAGTCTAATTGTAATAATACAGTATTGTCTATATTCCCAATACTGTGTGTTAGATCTTTCAGGCTTATTTAGTACTCGTTTCAGGTTTGTGCCTTTCAACAATATCTGTTCTAATTCACCTCCTCTTTTTTTTTTTTTTTTTTTTTTTTTGCATTACGCGGCCCTCTCACTGTTGTGGCCTCTCCCCCTTGCGGAGCACAGGCTCCGGACGCACAGGCCCAGCGGCCATGGCTCACGGGTCCAGCCGCTCCACGGCATGTGGGATCCTCCCAGGACCGGGGCACGAACCCGCGTCCCCTGCATCGGCAGGCGGACTCTCAACCACTGCGCCACCAGGGAAGCCCCACCTCCTCTTAAGTCCCTGGTAACCAGTATCTTAACTTGCTGTTTTTATAAGTTTGGTGTTTTCAGATTCCACAGGTAAGTAATACCATAGAGTACTTGTCTTTCACTGACTGATTTATCTCATATAACATAATACTCAAGGTCCATCCATGTTGTCTCATATGGCAAAATGTCATTTTTCATGGCTGAATAATATTTCATTGCATATTTACATATGATGTCTTCCTTATCCATTCATCCATTGACAGACACTTAGGTTCTTTCCATATCTTGGCTGTTGTAAATCGTGCTTCAGTAAAGAAAGGAGTGCATCTCTTTTGAGATCTTGTTTTCAGTTCCTTTGTGTATATATGCAGAATTGGATCATATAGTAAACCTACTTTTTATTTTCTGAGGAACCTCCTTACTACTTTCCATTGTGACTGCACCAACTTATATCCCCACCAACAGTTTAGGAGGGTTTCCTTACCTCTACATCTTTGCCAAAATTTATCTCTTGTTTTCTTTTTTCTTTTCTTTTCTTTTTTTTTTTTTTTTTGTGGTACGCGGGCCTTTCACTGTTGTGGCCTCTCCCATTGTGGAGCACAGGTTCCGGACGTGCAGGTTCAGCGGCCATGGCTCACGGGCCCAGCCACTCCGCGGCATGTGGGATCTTCCCTGACCCGGGCACGAACCCGTGTCCCCTGCATCGGCAGGTGGACTCCCAACCACTGCGTCACCAGGGAAGCCCTATCTCTTGTTTTCTTTTTTTTTTTTCCTCTTCTCTTGTTTTCTTGAAGGTAGTCATTCTAACATGTGTGAGGTAATGTCTAATTGTGGTTTTGATTTGTATTTCCCTAATGATTAGTAATGTTGGACATCTTTTTATGTACATTTTTATGTGGTCATTTGGATGCCCTTTTTGGAAAAATGTCTATTTAGTTTCTCTGCCAATTTTTAAATCATTTTTTTGTTATTGAGATGTATGAGCTCTTTTTATATTTTGGATATTAATCCCTTATCCATTATATTTGCAAAAATTTGCTCCCACTCGTAGATTCCCTTTTCATTTTATTATTATTATTTATTATTATTATTATTACTATGCAGAATCTTTCAAATTTGATGTAGAACCATTTGTTGATGTTTGCTATTGTTGTTTTGTGCTTTTGATGTCATTATCCAGAAAATCATTGCCAAGCCCAATGCCAAGGAACTTCTCTGTTTTCTTTCAGGAGTTTTATGGTACTGGGTCTTATGTTTAAGTCTTTGATACATTTTGAGTTAATTCTTGTAAGAAGTTTTAGGCAGAGGCCCAATTTCATTGTTCTGCCTAAACTTATATAGTTTTCCCAAAACTATTTGCTAAGTCTATTTTGTTGGGTATAAGATTTGCTACTAGAGCTTTTTTTTAATTTCCATTTGCATGGAATATCTTTTTCCATCTCCTCACTTTCAGTCTGTATGTGTTCCTAGGTCTGCGGTGGGTATCTTGTAGAGAGAATATATAACGGTCTTCTTTCTGTATCCATTCAGCTAGTCTATGTCTTTTTGTTGGAGCATTTAATCCATTTACATTTAAGGTAATTATCAATATGTAGGTTTCTATTACCACTTTCTTGATTGTTTTGGGTTCGTTATTGTATGTCTTTTCCTTCTCTTGTGTTCCATTGATCTATATTTCTTTTTTTTGTGCCAGTAACATACTGTCTTGATTACTGTAGCTCAATAATATAGTCTGAAGTCAGGAACCTGCTTCCTCCAGCTCTGTTTTCCTTGCTCAAGATTGCTTTGGCTATGCAGGGTCTTTTGTGTTTCCATAAAAATTGTGAAATTTTTTTTTTCTAGTCCTGTGAAAAATTCAATTGGTTGTTTGATAGGTACTGCATTGAATCTGTAGATTGGTTTTGGTAGTATAGTCATTTTCACAATGTAGACCTTTCCAGTGCAAGAACATGGTATATGTCTCCATCTGTTTGTATCATCTTAATTTCTTTCATGAGTGTCTTATAATTTTCTGCATACTGGTCTTTTGTCTCCTTAGATAGGTTTATTCCAAGGCATTTTATTATTTTTGTTGCAGTGGTAATGGGAGTGTTTCCTTAAATTCTCTTTCAGATTTTTCATCATTAGTGTATAGGAATGCAAAAGATATCTGGGTATTAATTTTTTTTTTTAAAGTTTATTTATTTATTTTTTTAATTAGTTTCTGCTTTATAACAAAGTGAATCAGTCATACATATACATCTGTTCCCACATCCCTTCCCTCATGCATCTCCCTCCCTCCCACCCTCCCCATCCCACCCCTCCAGGCGGTCACAAAGCACCGAGCTGATCTCCCTGTGCTCTGCGGCTGCTTCCCACTATCTATCTACCTTACGTTTGGTAGTGTATACACGTCCATGCCTCTCTTTCGCCTTGTCACAGCCCACCCTTCCCCCTCCCCATATCCTCAAGACCATTCTCAAGTAGGTCTGCGTCTTCATTCCCGTTTTGCCCCTAGGTTCTTCATGACATTTTTTTTTTAAATTCCGTATATATGTGTTAGCATACGGTATTTGTCTTTCTCTTTCTGACTAACTTCACTCTGTATGACAGACTCTAGGTCTATCCACCTCATTACAAATAGCTCAGTTTCGTTTCTTTTTATGGCTGAGTAATATTCCATTGTATATATGTGCCACATCTTCTTTATCCATTCATCCGATGATGGACACTTAGGTTGTTTCCAGCTCCGGGCTATTGTGAATAGAGCTGCAATGAACATTTTGGTACATGTCTCTTTTGGAATTATGGTTTTCTCAGGGTATATGCCCAGTAGTGGGATTGCTGGGTCATATGGTAGTTCTATTTGTAGTTTTTTAAGGAACCTCCATACCGTTCTACATAGTGGCTGTACCAATTCACATTCCCACCAGCAGTGCAAGAGTGTTCCCTTTTCTCCACACCCTCTCCAGCATTTATTGTTTCTAGATTTCTTGATGATGGCCATTCTGACTGGTGTGAGATGATATCTCATTGTAGTTTTGATTTGCATTTCTCTAATGATTAATGATGTTGAGCATTCTTTCATGTGTTTGTTGGCAGTCTGTATATCTTCTTTGGAGAAATGCCTATTTAAGTCTTCTGCCCATTTTTGGATTGGGTTGTCTGTTTTTTTGCTATTGAGCTGCATGAGCTGTTTATAAATTTTGGAGATTAATCCTTTGTCAGTTGCTTCATTTGCAAATATTTTCTCCCATTCTGAGGGTTGTCTTTTGGTCTTCTTTATGGTTTCCTTTGCTGTGCAAAAGCTTTGAAGTTTCATTAGGTCCCATTTGTTTATCTTTGTTTTTATTTCCATTTCTCTAGGAGGTGGGTCCAAAAGGATCTTGCTGTGATTTATGTCATAGAGTGTTCTACCTATGTTTTCCTCTAAGAGTTTGATAGTTTCTGGCCTTACATTTAAGTCTTTAATCCATTTTGAGCTTATTTTTGTGTATGGTGTTAGGGAATGATCTAATCTCAAACTTTTACATGTCCCTGTCCAGTTTTCCCAGCACCACTTATTGAAGAGGCTGTCTTTTCTCCACTGTACATTCCTGCCTCCTTTATCAAAGATAAGTTGGCCATATGTGCGTGGGTTTATCTCTGGGCTTTCTATCCTGATCCACTGATCTATCTTTCTGTTTTTATGCCAGTACCAGACTGTCTTAATTACTGTAGCTTTGTAGTATAGTCTGAAGTCAGGGAGCCTGATTCCTCCAGCTCCGTTTTTCGTTCTCAAGATTGCTTTAGCTATTCGGGGCCTTTTGTTTTTCCAAACAAATTTTGAAATTTTTTGTTCTAGTTCTGTGAAAAATGCCATTGGTAGTTTGATAGGGATTGCATTGAATCTGTAGATTGCTTTGGGTAGTAGAGTCATTTTCACAATATTGATTCTTCCAATCCAGGAGCATGGTATATCTCTCCATCTATTTGTATCATCTTTAATTTCTTTCATCAGTGTCTTATAGTTTTCTGCATACAGGTCTTTTGTCTCCTTAGGTAGGTTTATTCCTAGATATTTTATTCTTTTTGTTGCGATGGTAAATGGGAGTGTTTTCTTGATTTCATTTTCAGATTTTTCATCATTAGTGTACAGGAATGCCAGAGATTTCTGTACATTAATTTTATATCCTGCTACTTTACCAAATTCATTGATTAGCTCTAGTAGTTTTTCGGTAGCATCTTTAGGATTCTCTATGTATAGTATCATGTCATCTGCAAACAGTGATAGCTTTACTTCTTCTTTTCCAATTTGGATTCCTTTTATTTCCTTTTCTTCTCTGATTGCTGTGGCTAAAACTTCCAAAACTATGTTGAATAAGAGTGGTGAGAGTGGGCAGCCTTGTCTTGTTCCTGATCTTGGTGGAAATGGTTTCAGTTTTTCACCATTGAGGACAATGTTGGCTGTGGGTTTGTCATATATGGCCTTTATTATGTTGAGGAAAGTTCCCTCTATGCCTACTTTCTGCAGGGTTTTTATCATAAATGGGTGTTGAATTTTGTCAAAAGCTTTCTCTGCATCTATTGAGATGATCATATGGTTTTTCTCCTTCAACTTGTTAATATGGTGTATTACATTGATTGATTTGCATATATTGAAGAATCCTTGCATTCCTGGGATAAACCCCACTTGATCATGGTGTATGATCCTTTTAATGTGCTGTTGGATTCTGTTTGCTAGTATTTTGTTGAGGATTTTTGCATCTATGTTCATCAGTGATATTGGCCTGTAGTTTTCTTTCTTTGTGACTTCCTTGCCTGGTTTTGGTATCAAGGTGATGTCGGCCTCGTAGAATGAGTTTGGGAGTGTTCCTCCCTCTGCTATATTTTGGAAGAGTTTCAGAAGGATAGGTGTTAGCTCTTCTCTAAATGTTTGATAGAATTCATCTGTGAAGCCATCTGGTCCTGGGCTTTTGTTTGATGGAAGATTTTTAATCACAGTTTCAATTTCAGTGCTTGTGATTGGTCTATTCATATTTTCTATTTCTTCCTGAGTCAGTCTTGGCAGGTTGTGCATTTCTAAGAATGTGTCCATTTCTTCCAGGTTGTCCATTTTATTGGAATAGAGTTGCTTATAGTAATCTCTCATAATCTTTTGTATTTCTGCAGTGTCAGTTGTTACTTCTCCTTTTTCATTTCTAATTCTATTGATTTGAGTCTTCTCCCTTTTTTTCTTGATGAGTCTGGCTAATGGTTTGTCAATTTTGTTTATCTTCTCAAAGAACCAGCTTTTAGTTTGGTTGATCTTTGCTATCGTTTCCTTCATTTCTTTTTCATTTATTTCTGATCTGATCTTTATGATTTCTTTCCTTCTGCTAGCTTTGGGGTATTTTTGTTCTTCTTTCTCTAATTGCTTTAGGTGCAGGGTCGGGTTGTTTACTCGAAATGCTTCCTGTTTCTTAAGGTGGGATTGTATTGCTATAAACTTCCCCCTTAGAACTGCTTTTGCTGCGTCCCATAGATTTTGGGTCGTCGTGTCTCCATTGTCATTTGTTTCTAGGTATTTTTTAATTTCCTCTTTGATTTCTGCAGTGATCACTTCGTTATTGAGTAGTGTATTGTTTAGCCTCCATGTGTTTGTATTTTTTACACATCTTTTCCTGTAATTGATGTCTAGTCTCATAGCATTGTGGTCGGAGAAGATACTTGATACAATTTCAATTTTCTTAAAATTACCGAGGCTTGATCTGTGACCCAAGATATGATCTATCCTGGAGAATGTTCCATGAGCACTTGAGAAAAATGTGTATTCTGTTGTTTTTGGATGGAATGTCCTATAAATATCAACTAAGTCCATCTCGTTTAATGTATCATTTAAAGCTTGTGTTTCCTTATTTATTTTCATTTTGGATGATCTGTCCATTGGTGAAAGTGGGGTGTTAAAGTCCCCTACTATGATTGTGTTACTGTCGATTTCCCCTTTTATGGCTGTTAGTATTTGCCTTATGTATTGAGGTGCTCCTATGTTGGGTGCATAAATATTTACAATTGTTATATCTTCTTCTTGGATCGATCCCTTTATCGTTATGTAGTGTCCTTCCTTGTCTCTTCTAATAGTCTTTATTTTAAAGTCTATTTTGTCTGATATAAGAATTGCTACTCCAGCTTTCTTTTGATTTCCATTTGCATGGAATATCTTTTTCCATCCCTTTACTTTCAATCTGTATGTGTCTCTAGGTCTGAAGTGGGTCTCTTGTAGACAGCATATATATGGGTCTTGTTTTTGTATCCATTCAGCCAATCTGTGTCTTTTGGTGGGAGCATTTAGTCCATTTACATTTAAAGTAATTATTGATATGTATGTACCTATTCCCATTTCCTTAATTGCTTTGGGTTCGTTATTGTAGGTATATTCCTTCTGTTGTGTTTCTTGCCTAGAGAAGTTCCTTTAGCATTTGTTGTAAAGCTGGTTTGGTGGTGCTGAACTCTCTCAGCTTTTGCTTGTCTGTAAAGGTTTTAATTTCTCCATCAAATCTGAATGAGATCCTTGCTGGGTAGAGTAATCTAGGTTGCAGGTTTCTCTCCTTCATCACTTTAATTATGTCCTGCCACTCCCTTCTGGCTTGTAGGGTTTCTGCTGAGAGATCAGCTGTTAACCTGATGGGGATTCCCTTGTGTGTTATTTGTTGTTTTTGCCTTGCTGCTTTTAATATGATTTCTTTTTGTTTAATTTTTGACAGTTTGATTAATATGTGTCTTGGTGTATTTCTCCTTGGATTTATTCTGTATGGGACTCTCTGTGCCTCCTGGACTTGATGAACTATTTCCTTTCCCATATTGGGGAAGTTTTCAACTATAATCTCTTCAAATAGTTTCTCAGTCCCTTTCTTTTTCTCTTCTTCTTCTGGAACCCCTATAATTCGAATGTTGGTGCGTTTAATGTTGTCCCAGAGATCTCTGAGACTCTCCTCTGTTCTTTTCATTCTTTTTTCTTTATTTTGCTCTGCATCAGTTATTTCCACTATTTTATCTTCCACCTCACTTATCCGTTCTTCTGCCTCAGTTATTCTGCTATTGATTCCATCTAGAGTATTTTTCATTTCATTTATTGTGTTTTTAATCGATGCTTGATTCATCTTTAGTTCTTCTAGGTCCTTGTTAACTGTTTCTTGCATGTTGTCTATTCTATTTCCAAGATTATGGATCATGGAAATAGAATCTTGGATCAGCTTTACTATCATTATTCTGAATTCTTTTTCAGGTAGACTGCCTATTACCTCTTCATTTGTTAGGTCTGGTAGGTGTTTATCTTGCTCCTTCACCTGCTGTGTGTTTTTCTGCCTTCTCATTTTGCTTATGTTACTGTGTTTGGGGTCTCCTTTTTGCCGGCTGCAGATTCGTAGTTCCCGTTGTTTTTGGTGTCTGACCCCAGTGGCTAAGGTTGTTTCAGTAGGTTGTGTAGGCTTCCTGGTGGGGGGGACTAATTCCTATGCTCTGGTGGTTGAGGCTCGATCTTGTCTTTCTGGTGGACAGGTCCACGTCTGGTGGTGTGTTTTGGGGTGCCTATGGCCTTATTATGTTTTTAGGTAGCTTCTCTGCTAATGGGTGGGGTTGTGTTCCTGCCTTGCTAGTTGCTTGGCATAGGGTGACCCGCACTGTAGCTTGCTGGTCGTTGACTGAAGCTGGGTGCTGGTGTTGGGATGGAGATCTCTGGGAGATTTTCGCTGCTTGATATTATGTGGAGCTGGGAGGTCTCTTGTGAACCCGTGTCCTGAAGTTGGCTCTCCCACTTCAGAGGCACAGCACTGGCTCCTGGCTGCAGCACCAAGAGCCTTTCATCCACCCAGCTCAGAGTAACAGGGAGAAAAAGTAGAAAGAAAGAATTAGTAGAAGAAAGAAAGAGAGAGGGAAAGAAAGGAAGAAGGGAAGAAAGGAAGGAAGGAAGGAAGGAAGAAAGAAAGGAGGGAGGGAGGGAGGAAGGATGGAAAGAAAGAAGGAAAGAAAGGAGGGAGGGAGGGAGGGAGGAAAGGAAGAAAGACAGGAGGGAGGGAGGAAGGAAAGAAAAAGAAAGTGGAAAGAAGAAGGGTGGGAGGGAGGAAAGAAAAAGAAAGAAGGAAAGGAGGAGCGGAGGGAGGGAGGGAGGAAGGGAGAGTAGGAAAAAAAGAAAGAGCAGGTAAAGTAAAATAGAATAAAGTATGAAATATAGTAGCGTTATTAAAATTAGAAAGTAATTATTGAAAAAAAAAAAAAAAAAAACCGGACCGATAGAACCCTGAGACATATGGTGGAAGCAAAGCTATACAGAGAGAATCTTACACAGAAGATTACACATACACATTCACAAAAAGAGAGCAGGGGGAAAAATCAAAAATCTTGCTCTCCAAGTCCACCTCCTCAATTTGGGATAATTCGTTGTAAAAAGAGGAAAAGGGCGAGAAGTCTGAAATCTTGCTCTCTAAGTCCACCTCCTTAATTTGGAATAATTCGTTGTAAAAAGAGGAAAAGGGGGGAAAGTCTTAAATCTTGTCCTCAAAGTCCACTTCCTCAATTTGGGATGATTCGCTGTCCATTCATGCACTCCACAGACGCAGGGCACATCAAATGGACCGTGGAGCTTTAATCCGCTGCCTCCGAGGCTGCACAGAGAGATTTCCCTGCCTCTGCTCTCACAGCTCCCGGGTCTCAGCCTTGGACCTGGCCCCGCCTCTGCGCGTAGGTCGCCGGAGGGCGTCCGTTCTTCGCTCAGACAGGACGGGTTTAAAGGAGCCGCTGATTCGGGGGCTCTGGCTCACTCAGGCAGAGGGGAGGGAGGGGCGCGCAGTGTGGGGCGGGCCTGCGGCGGCAGAGGCCGGCGTGACGTTGCAGCAGCCCGTGGCGCTCCGTGCGCTTTCCCGGGAAAGCCGTCCCCGGGTCTCGGGGACCCCGGCAGTGGCGGGGTGCACAGGCCCCCCGGAAGGCGGGGCGGACAGTGACCCGCGCTCGCACACAGGCCCCGCGGCGGCGGCGGCAGCGGCGGCGGCGGCGGGCCGCGGCGGCGGCGGCGGCGGCGGCGGCGGGCCCCGGCGGGCGGCGCTGGCGGCGGCGGCGGCGGCGGGCCGCGGCGGCGGGCGGCGGCGGCGGCGGCGGCCCACGCCCGTCTCCGAGGTCCGTGCCTTACCCGCGGCTCGTGCCTGTCTCCGGCGCTTCCCCAAGCAGCCCTCTTAATGCCCTCTCCTCGCGCACCAGGAAACAAAAGGGAAAAAAGTCTCTTGCCTCTTCAGCAGCTCCAGACCCTTTCCCCGGACTCCCTCCGGGCTAGCCGTGGTGCACTAACCCCTTCAGGCTCTCTTCCTGCCGCCAGCCCCAGTCCTCTCCCTGCGCTCCGACTGAAAGCCGATACCCGAGCCTCAGCTCCCAGCCCCGCCCGCCACGGCGGCCGAGCAGACAAGCCTCTCGGGCTGGTGTGTGCCTGAGGGCACCGGTCCTCTGTGCCAGAATCTCTCCGCTTTGCCCTCCGCACCCCTGTTGCTGTGCTCTCCTCTGCTACTCCGAAGCTTTCCCCCTCCGCCACCTACAGTCTCCGCCCGCGAAGGGGCTTGTAGTGTGTAGAAACCTTCCCCGCTTCACGGCTCCCTCCCACTGGTGCAGGTCCCGTCCCTATCCTATTGTCTCTGTTTATTCTTTTTTTCTTTTGCCCTACCCAGGTATGTGGGGAGCTTCTTGCCTTTTGGGGGGTCTGAGGTCTTCTGTCAGCGTTCAGTAGGTGTTCTGTAGGAGTTGTTCCACGTGTAGATGAATTTCTGATGTATCTGTGGGGAGGAAGGTGATCTCCGCGTCTTACTCTTCCGCCATCTTCCTCCGGGGTCTGTAAACTCTTTTTGGGGGTATTAATTTTTAATCCTGCTACTTTACCAAAATCATTGATTAGCTCTAGTAGATTTTTCGTAGTGTCTTTAGGATTCTCTATAGTATCATGCCATCTGCAAACATTGACAGTTTACTTCTTCCTTTCTGATTTGGATTGATTTAATTCATTTTCTTATCTGATTGCTGTGGCTAAAACTTTCAAACTATGTTGAATAATAGTGGTGAGAGTGGGCAACCTTGTCTTGTTCCTGATATTAGAGGAAACAGATTTGGTTTTTCACCATTGAGAAGATGTCAGATCTGGGTTTATCATATATGGCCTTTAGTATGTTGAGGTTCACTCTATGTCTACTTTCTTGAGAGTTTTTATCATAAATGTATATTGAATTTTGTCAAAAGGTTTTTCTGCATCTATTGAGATTATCATATGCTTTTTAACCTTCAATTTGTTAATATGGTGTATCACATTGAATGACTTGTGTATATTGAAGAATCCTTGTATTCCTGGGATAAAGCCTACTTGATCATTGTGTATGATCCTTTAATATGTGGTTGGATTCTCTTTGCTAGTCATTTGTAGAGAATATTTGAATCTATGTTCATCAATGCTATTGGCCTGTAATTTTCTCTTTTTGTGTAATTATTGTCTAGTTTTGACATCAGAGTGATGGTAGCATCATATAATGAGTTTGGGAGTGTTTATCCCTCTGCTATATTTTGGAAGAGTTTTGAAGAATAGGTGTTAGCTCTTCCCTATATATTTGGAAGAATTCGCCTGTGAAGCCATCTGGCCCTGCACTTTTGTTTTTTGGAAGTTTTTTTATACACAGTTTCAATTTCAGTACTTTTGATTGGTCTGTTTTTCTTTTCTATTTCTTCCTGGTTTAGTCTCAGAAGGTTTTGCTTTCCTAAGAATTTGTCCATTACTTCCAGGTTGTGCATTTTATTGGCATATAGTTTCTTGTAATAACCTCTCATGACCCTATGTATTTCAGCAATGTCACTTTTTTCTTGTTTTTCATCTCTAATTCTGTTGATTTGAGAATTCTCCCTTTTTTTCTTCATGAATGTGGCTAATGGTTTGTCAATTTATTTATCTTCTCAAAGAACCACCTTTTAGTCTTATTAATCTTTGTTATGTTTCCTTCATTTCTTTTTCATTTATTTCTTACCTGATTGTTATGATTTATTTCCTCCTGCTAACTTTTTTTGTTTTGTTTTGTTTTGTTCTTCCTTCTCTAATTGCTTTAGGTGTAAGTTTAGGTTGTTTATTTGAGACTTTTCTTGTTTCTTGACGTAGGATTTTAGTGCTATAAACTTCCCTATTAAAAGTGATTCTGCTTCATCCCACAGGTTTTGGATCATCGTTTTTTCTCTTTTTTTTTGGTAAGCAAAATAATATCTTTATTTCTTTTAATTTAATTTTTAAACATCTTTATTAGAATATAATAGCTTTAGGGTGGTGTGTTAGTTTCTGCTTTATAACAAAGTGAATCAGTTATACATATACATATGTTCCCATATCTCTTCCCTCTTGGTTCTCCCTCCCTCCCCCCTCCTGTTCTCACTCCTCTAGGTGGTCACATAGCACCACACTAATCTCCCTAGGCTATGTGGCTGCTTCCCACTAGCTATCTATTTTACATTTGGTATATATATGTCCATGCCACTCTCTTCCTTTGTCCCAGCTTAACCGTCGACCTCCCTGTATCCTGAAGTCCATTCTATAATTGGTCTGTGTCTTTATTCCTGTCTTGCCCCTAGGTTCTTCATGACCAATTTAATATCTTTTTTAGATTCTCTCTCTCCCTCTCCCCCTCTCTCTCTCTCTCTCTCTTTATGTGTGTATATATATATATATATATATATATATATATATATATATATATGCATATGGTATTTGTCTATCTCTTTCTCACTTACTTAACTCTGTATCACAGAATCTAGATCCATCCACCTCACTACAAATAACTCAATTTCGTTTCTTTTTATGGCTGAGTAATATTCCATTGTGTATATGTGCCACATCTTTTTTATCCACTCATTTGTTGATGGACACTTAGGTTGCTTCCATGTCCTGGCTATTGTAAATAGAGCTGCAATGAATATTGTGGTACATGACTTTTTGAATTATGATTTTCTTAGGGTATATGCCCAGTAGTGGGATTGCTGGGTTGTATGGTAGTTCTATTTTTAGTTTTTTAAGGAACCTCCATACTTTTTTCCATAGTTGCTGTATCAATGTACATTCACACCAATAGTGAAAGAGGGTTCCCTTTTCTCCACACCCTCTACAGCATTTATTGTTTGTAAATTTTAGATCATGTCCATTCTGACTGGTGTGAGATGATATCTTATTGCAGTTTTGTTTTGCGTTTCTTGAATGAAAAATAGATGTTGAGCATTCTTTCATGTGTTTGTTGGCAATCTGTATTTATTCTTTAGAGAAATGTGTATTTAGGTCTTCTGCCATTATTAGATAGGGTTGTTTGTTTTATTGATATTGAGCTGCATGTGTTGCTTGTAAATTTTAGAGATTAATCCTTTTTCAGTTATTTCATTTGCAAATATTTTCTTAAATTCTGAGTGTTGTCTTACATCTTGTTTATGGTTTTCTTTGCTGTGCAAAATCCTTTATGTTTCTTTAGGTCCCATTTGTTTATTTTTGGGTTTATTTCCATTTTTCTAGGAGATGGGTCCAAGAGGATCTTGCTGTGATTTATGTCATAGAGTATTCTGCCTATGTTTTCCTCTAAGAGTTTGAAAGTGTCTGGTCTTACACTTAGGTCTTTAATCCATTTTGAGTTTATTTTTGTGTATGGTGTTAGGGACTGTGCTAATTTCATTCTTTTCCATGTAGCTGTTCAGTTTTCCCAGCACCACTTATTGAAGTGCTCTCTTCTGCCCTGTATATTCTTGCCTCATTTATCAAAGATAAGATGAGCATATGTGTGTAGGTTTATCTCTGGGCTTTCTATGCTGTTCCATTGATCTATATTTCTGTTTTAGTGCTAGTAGCATTTTGTCTTGATTACTGTAGCTTCATAGTGTAGTCTGAAGTCAGGGAGCCTGATTCATCCATCTCCATTTTTCTTTCTCAACATTGCTTTGCTAATTCAAGGTCTTTTGTGTTTCCATACAAATTGTGAAATTTTTGCTCTAGTTCTGTGAAAAATGCCAGTGGTAGTTTGATAGGGAATACATTGCATCTGTTGATTGCTCTGGGTAGTATAGTCATTTTCACAATGTTGATTCTTCCAATCCATGAAGATTGTATACTCTCCATCTATTTGCATCATCTTTAATTACTTTTATCACTGTCTTATAATTATCTGCATACAGGTCTTTTGTCTCCTTAGGTAGGTTTATTCCTAGATAATTTATTCTTTTGATTGCATTGGTAAATGAATGTGCTTTCTTAAATTCACTTTCAGATTTTTCATCATTAGTTTATAGGAATGCTAGAGATTTCTGTACATTAATTTTTTATCCTTCTACCTTATGAAAATCATTGCTTATCTCTAGTAGTTTTCTGGTAGCATCTTTATGATTCTGTAGGTATAGTATCATGCCATCAGCAAACAGTGAACACTTCTTCTTTTCTGATTTGGATTCCTTTTAGTTCTTTATCTTCTCTGATTTCTGGGGCTAAAACTTCCAAAACTATATTGAATAATAATGGTGAGAGTGGCAACGTTGTCTTGTTCCTGATCTTAGTGAAAATGCTTTCAGTTCTTCTCCATTGAGGATGATGTTGGCTGTAGGTTTATAATATATGACCTTAATATGTTGAGGAAAGTTCCCTCTATGCCTAATATGTGGAGGGTTTTTATCGTAAATTGGTGTTGAATTTTGTCCAAAGGTTTTTCTGCATCTATTGGGAGGATCATATTGTTTTTCTCCTTCAATTTTTTACTATGGTGAATCACATTGATTGATTTCCATATATTGAAGAATACTTGCATTCTTGGGATAAACCCCACTTGATCATCGTGTAAGATCCTTTTAATGTGTTTTTGGATTCGGCTTGCTAGTATTTTGTTGAGGATATTTGCATCTATGTTCATCAGTGATATTGGCCTGTAGTTTTCTTTCTTTGTGACATCTTTGTCTGGTTTTGGTATCAGGGTGGTGGTAACCTTGTAGAATGAGTTTGGGAGTCTTCCACCCTCTGCTATGTTTTGGCAGGGTTTTAGAAAGATAAGTTTTAACTCCTCTCTAAATGCTTGATTGAATTCCCCTGTGAAGACGTCTTGTCACGGGCTTTTATTTGTTGGAAGATTTTTAATCACAGTTTCAATTTCAGTGCTTTTTATTGCTGTGTTCATATTTTCTATCTCTTCCTGGTTCAGTCATGGAAGTTTGTGCTTTTCTAAGAATTTGTCCATTTCTTCCAGGTTGCCACTTTTCTTGGCATATAGTTGCTTGTAGTAATATCTCATGATCCTTTGTATTTCTGCAGTGTTAGTTCTTACTTCTTTTTCATTTCTAATTCTATTGATTTAAGCGTTCTCCATTTTTTTCTTGATAAGTATGGCTTTCAATTTTGTTTATCTACTCAAAGAACCAGCTTTTAATTTTCTTGATCTTTCCCCCCATTTCCTTCATTTGTTTTTCATTTAATTCTGATCTGGTCTTTATGATTTCTTTTATTCTCCTGAATTTGAGGGGTTTTTTTGGTTTGTTTTTCTTCTTTCTCTACTTGCTTTAGTTGTAAGGTTAGGTTATTCATTTCAGATGTTTCTTGTTTCATAAGGTAAGATTTTTTTTGCTATAAAGTTCCCTCTTAGAACTGATTTTGCCATATCCCATAGGTTTTGGTCATAATATTTTCATTGTCATTTGTTTCTAGGTAGTTTTTGATTTCTTCAGTGATCTATTGGTTATTAAGTAGTGTATTGTTTCACCTCCATGTGTTTGTGTTTTCTACAAATTTTTTTCCTTTTATGGATATCTAGTTTCATAGTGTTTTGGGTTTTTTTTTGGAAAAGATACTTGTTACAATTTCAGTTTTCTTAAACTTACCAAGGCTTGATTTGTTATCCAAGATATGAACTATCCTGGAGAATATTTGATGATCACTTGAGAGGAACGTTTATTTTGTGGTTTTTGGATGGAATGTCCTATAATTATCAGTTAAGTCGATCTTGTTGAATGTGTCATTTAGAGCTTACATTTCCTTATTTATTTCATTCTGGATGATCTGTCCAGTGGTGAAAGCAGGGTTTTAAAGTCCCATACTATGATTGTGTTACTATCGTTTTCTCCTTTAATGACTGTTAGTGTTTGCCTTATGTATTGATGTCCTTCCATGTTGGGTGCATGAATATTTACAATTATTATATCTTCTTGGAATTGATCCCTTGATCACTATGTAGTATCCTTCTTTGTCTCTTGTAATAATCTTTGTTTTGAAGTCCATTTTGTCTGATATGCGAATTGCTACTACAGCTTTCTGTTGATTTCCATTTGCATGGAGTATCTTTTTCCATCCCCTCACTTTCAGTCTGTATGTCTCCCTAGGTCTGTGGTAGGTCTCTTTGAGACAGCTTATATATGGGTCTTGTGTTCTGTATCTATTAAGCCAGTCTATCTCTTTTGGTTGAAGCATTTAATACATGTATATTTAAGGTAATTATCAATATGTATGTTCCTATTACGAATTTGTCAATTGTTCTGTGATAGTTATTGTAGGTCTTTTCATTCCCTTTTGTTTCCTGCCTAGACACTTTCCTTTAGCATTTATTGTAAAGCTGGTTTTGTGGTGCTGGATTCTATTAGCTTTTGCTTGTCTGTAAAGCTTTTAATTTCTCCATGAAATTTGAACGAGATCCTTGCTGGATAGAGTAATCTTGGTTTTAGGTTTTCCTCTTTCATCACTTTAAATATGTCCTGCCACTCCCTTCTGGCTTGCAGAGTATCTGCTGAAAGATAGGCTGTTAACCTTATGGGGATTACCTTGGGTGTTATTTGTTGTTTTTCACTTGCTGCTTTTAATAATTTGTTTGTATTTAATTTTTGATAGTGTGATTAATATGTAACTTGGCATGTTTTTCCTTGGATTTATCCTGTATTGGACTCTCTGTGCTTCCTGGACTTTATTAAGTATTTCCTTTCCTAAATAAAGGAGGTTTTTTTAAAATCATTTTTATTGGAGTATAATTGCTTTACAATGGTGTGTTAGTTTCTGCTTTGTAACAAAATGTTTCAGTTATACATATACATATGTTCCTATATCACTACCCTCTTGCATCTTCCTCCCTCCCACCCTATGTATCCCACCCCTCTACGTGGTCAAAAACCACGAGCTGATCTTCTTGTGCTATGCAGCTGCTTCCCACTAGCTAGCTATTTTACATTTGGTAGTGTATACATGTGCATGACACTCTCTCACTTTGTCACAGCTTACTGTTCTTCCTCCCCATATACTAAAGTCCATTCTCTAGTAGGTCTGTATCTTTATTCCCTTCTTATGCCAAGTTTCTTCATTACCTTTTCCTTTTTTTTTTTTTTTCTCTGTACGCAGGGTTCTCACTTCTGCAGCCTCTCTTGTTGCGGAGCACAGGCTCCGGATGTGCAGGCTCAGGGGGCATGGCTCACGGGCCTAGCCACTCTGCCGCATGTGGGATCTTCCCAGACCAGGGCACGAACCCCTGTCCCCTGCATCGGCAGGTGGACTCTCAACCACTGCGCCACCAGGGAAGCCCTCTTTTCTTTTTTTTCGTTTTCTTAGATTCCATATATATGTGTTAGCATATGGTATTTGATTTTCTCTTTCTGATTTACTTCACTCTGTATGACAGACTCTATGTCTTTCCACCTCACTACAAATGTATCAATTTCATTTCTTTTATGGCTGAGTAATATCCCATTGTATATATGTGCCACATCTTCTTTATCCATTCATCTGTTGATGGACACTTAGGTTGCTTCCATGTCCTGGCTATTGTAAATAGAGCTGCAAAGAACATTTTAGTATATACTGTTTTTTTTTCTTTTTTTTTTTATAATGGTGTACACAGGTTTGAGAATGCCAGTGTTGGGTAGTGCAGGCTGGTATAGTATTAAATAAGGTGAAGACAGAACCATTTCTTGAGTATGTTTGTGTTCCTAAGAGTTAAGAGAATGCCTGGCACACATCAGCTCTTAAGTAAGTGTTCTTTTGTTTTGTTTTGTTTTTTTATTTTTTTAACATCTTTATTGGAGTTTAATTGCTTTACAATTCTGTGTTAGTTTCTGCTTTATAACAAAGTGAATCAGTTATACGTATATATATGTTCCCATATCTCTTCCCTCTTGCACCTCTGAAAGCATTTTAAAAGAACTCATTTTTCCTCCCCCTCGTCACCCCCACATTATATGTTTTTGATGTCATATTTAGCATCTTTTTATTTTGTGTAACTTTTAACTGCTTATTTTGGTTATAGCTGATTGTACAACTTTTGTCTTTTAACCTTGATACTAATTTTTGAATTGTTGATCCACTGAATTTACTATATACATTTGCCTTTACTAGTAAGTTATTCTTTTTCATATATTTCATATATTTCAAAAAGTGGCATTTTCTTTCCCTCTTAAAGAAAATCCTTTAACATTTCTTGTAAGGATGGTTTCAGTGGTAATATACTACTTTAGTTTTTGCTTGTCAAGCAAATTCTTATCTCTCCTGAATTCTGAATGCTAACCTTGACAGAGTATTCTAGGTTGTAATTTTTTGTTTTTTTCAGCACTTCAAATATATTCTGACATTTTGTAGGTTGTCTTTTCCTTTTGTTTATGGTTTCCTTTGCTACAAAAAGGTTTTATGTTTAATTAGTTCCTTTTTTCCCCATTACTCTAGGAAGTGAATCCAAAATGACATTGCTGTGATTTATGTCAAATAGTGTTCTGCCTATGTTTTTCTGTAGGAATTTTATAGTATCCATTTTTACATTTAGGTCTTTAATCCATTTTGAGTCTATTTTTCTGTATGGTGTTAGAGAATTTTGGATTTTATTA